>NW_026859372.1:0-112434 GCF_026571515.1 Ruditapes philippinarum | reverse complement strand
AAAAACAAAACATAGTGGGGTTGCGACCAAAGCATGGATCCAGACCAGCCTGCGCATCCGCGCAGTATTATCAGATTCCATGCTGTTCGCTATCAACCAGTTTCTTTCTACTTGTAATAGGGTTTGGTAAGCGAGCAGCATTGATCCTGATCAGACTGCGCGGATTTGCGCAGGCTGGTCTGGATCCGTGCTGATCGCAAACCCACTATGTTGGTTTTGTCGTGACGCGGCTCAAATGTTACTACATGATGATATCCGTCCGTACTTTATTGAAGATTTCAATATTAACATACATGAATATGTGGCATTATATTTTCAGATTTTTATATTTCGTGCCTAGTTTTTTCAAAAGTAACATGCAATGTTCTAAATTGCCTCTGATATTAACATAAATTTATGTTGGACCAATGGATTTGTTGGCCCTTAATTCAAATATATATTGGTCCTTAAGAGCCATAATATAAGTATATATAGGTCATGAATGCCATAATTTGAATAGTGCATGATATTACCCCCAAAAGTCGGAAGTCCTATTAATGTATAAGTAACAATGATTACACATGTTTTAGATATAATATTTGTAATGTTCGCTTTAAAGAAGTACGCCTCCAGATTCATGCTTATTATCATGAAACTTTTGAAAATGTATTTTAAAGTATAATATTTTTGAGTTAACCAAAAGGAAGCATTTTTTACACATTATCAAATGTCACTTTACTAACGACGTAAAATTACCAAAAGTGGTAAAGATATGCATTAACAGCCTTAACTGCATTAGTAAAGGAAGTAAATATACATGTATACTGTAAACCAGTCATTAATCGCACATAACATGTAAATTATTACTTGAATTTTTACTTTTTCTAAAATATTAGTACTTTTTTCTCAAATTTGATTTTATTGAAATATATTGGCTCATTTGGAGGCATGGTGCTTTAAAATAGAATTGTAACACTTATTGTGGTCCCTTGTCAATATTTAACAACGCTAAATGATCTCTCGATCTTATCACTGATCGAGTAACTGATATACAATCTGAAAAAGACCCTACTAGATTGCACTTTGATGGCCTTTATTTAAAACTACAATTGTCCCATTATAGCTTGGTTTTCTTTATTATTTTCTGTAAAGTTATTGTGTTGGTAAAAATACTTTTTTGTTTAACAAACAAAACGTTTGTACAATGGAAATTGCTCAAATAGTTTGCATTTGTAGAATATGTATTATTTAAAGGTTTTCTTCTTTGTTTTCTTGAGTTTATTTTTTCATAAAACCAAACGATACTTTATTTGTAAATATACAAGCCAGTATACTAAATAGTGCGGGCGTAGACCTCGTAGCTAATGTGTTTATGGCCCTTCATTACAAGTCAATCTGATTGGTATCAGGTTTATTACGAAAATGTACGAGAAAACAGAAGGTCCCGTAGGGCTTTCGTACTTTTTACCAAAAAAAAATACATAAGAGATTTAACATTTATTCGGGTCATCGGTTATGATGTCCTTTATAATACACAATCATAATCATCAAAAGACACTTTCTTCTGACGTCAGTATGTAATAAAGTTGATTTAAATACAATATAAGACTATCAAAACCCTCTATTTTATTTTATATTATGATAAAAACGATTTTATAGACCTCCATAACGTGAGAAAAAAATGATATAAAAGTATTTTAGAAATATCACCTTTTGTAGAAAGCTACGCAGTTCGTGCAAATTTATTGATAGTACATATTGAAAAGTGTGATCACTGTTGAAACAGATATTCTTGTGAACAAAGTTATATAAATGACGTCCATGGCATATTCAATCGTATTTCAGTGTTAATTGCCACGTGTCCAGGCATTTTAATGTTAAACCGACTTGACTAGCTGGTCAAATATCATTTTGAAATTGCTTGAAATTTGTCTGTTCTACATCCGAACAGACATCTGTTACATAAATAGAAATGTGTACAAGCCTATCACTGGGAAAACTCTAACCATTGATAAGAAAAGGATTTCATATAATACTGTGACCTTGACCTAAATGACCTCAAAGTCAAACAGGTTGTCCTACTGGCAATGGACAATGTCACTGTGGCTTCATAAAAATGCTTGCTCATGTTGTTACTTCCCAGTTATTGTTTAGAGAAGGATTTTACACGGAGTGTCTCTTTGACCTATGAACTAATGGTCTCAAACTCAATAGGATAACAAACTTGATCGGACACTGATATAACAAATACGTAAAACGTTGCATGTACCCACCATGCTTACTGACCTGAAAATCAAAAGGGATCATCTTCTAATAATTAACTATAAATGGTCAAGGCCACGGTGACCTTTGACCTACTTAACTCAAGATCGGTTGTGGTCATCTACATCCACATCAATATTTTGACTATTGACCAAAGTTTTCTTAAGTAAATAATCGGGCAAGCTTTAAGTGGTCAATCCAAAGATGACCTTTACCTTTGATTGTTTGACCTTAAAATAAATAAAGTATATCTACAAGCCATGGGTAGCATCAAAACCAAACCGTAGGGCTTTAGGCCAAAATGTCTCTAGTCATAGGTCGGACAAACCTAAGTGGTAAAGACCACAGTGACTTCGACCTTTGACCATCAAATAATAATGGGCCATTTACTGGCCTTTGGCAATGTCCAGAACAAGTGTCAGAAACGTAGGCTTATTGTTGGATATCTGAAATTATCGTTCGGACAAGGATAAATGTACGGACACACTACTTGATCTAAGTATGCTCCTGCTATCTAAATGGGGGCGTCAAAATCATCATACAATGGCTCAATATTTGATATACATGTACTTCAATATGTGTCTGCTGCTGTGGTTGGTACTGTTTTTGTGTTATTAGGTTTTGTAACCGAAAATGTAGATACTTCATGAATGCTTGTGAAAATTTAAAAGCAAGTATCGTTAATAAAATAGTTTCATATTGAAACCATCATTAAAATGAAACATTACAGACTTCCCTGCGGGAAAATAACTTCAGTAACCGTGAAATTGTGAATAAATGCGGTCACTGTCATAACACACTGATTTTGAAGATAGAGGGTGGATATAAAATGATTCATAAAATATTTCCGAATTTAATATCATAAATTGTGATCTTACTTCTCTCTCCCCCCCCCCTCCCCCTTCCCTTGATTTATGTGTTCAAATGCCCGTAAACCTAAGAAATAAACTGTATCTCTTCCTTTAAACATTTAAAGTACATTTTTTTAATAATAATCATTACGTCTGAACGAAATATGTTGACTTCACATTCAGTAAACAACACGGATATAGTTCGGCGTACGTGCAATCTAGTACGGTGGGCTTTGAATGGGGACGGGGGAATGTACTTACACAAATAATAATAACGTAGGTTGGGATTGTTTTATCTTGTAAATTCCGTCAAACAAAACAACTGTTTTAGGGGTTTACTGTAAGTTTTATCTCTCATCCGCCAAGGTACGTCGGTTGTTCAAATAGTTGGTGATCTTGGAAATTACAAAAAGATGATTTCTTACCATTTTATGCTATAAGATCAAATCTTTATAGACTTGGCAGTGAAATGTTTGGGGTTCTTATGCTACAATTTGTGCCCTCTGGGCTGATGGACATTCATTTAGCATACGAGTAGATTACACACATCTTGTTAATTCACTGTTCGTTGCTCATTGAGCCATGTGTGTAGAAGAACTGGATTGCTGCTTGTAAATTTAGGCACCCAACAAATAATACTTTAATAGCACGGTGTTGGATTTCTCATCTTGTACATGAAATGTTGACGCAAGAGACTCTTGTGACTGTATCCAGTATAGAATTATTAGAATTAGTTGAAAACAACAACAACAACAACAACCAACACAATTGTAATTATCTATCATCTATCTGTTATTTTATTTTACGTACCAATGTAAAAGTCCACGTATGTTTAAAATTGCTGATGCCAGCATTTTTAAAAGTATATTTTACACCGAAAAACTAATGTATAACAATGATTGCAAATAGTTTAAATTGGCATAATTGACATGTTTTCGTTATTTATATCTTACAGACAAAGAACAGAGTACCAACAACCTGGTGGTAAGTAATTATGTTATTTCAATTATTTCAAAATTAAGTCAATAGAAATAGATAATAATAATTAACTGTAAGAATATCTCTCTTTGAAGCAAGTTTTACGACTTCATTTAAAAAGAACTTCACTAGGGTAAAAAAGCCTAAAAACGTAAAGTTTAAAATCCTTGCAAAGATCAAGTTATGCAATTAAAATGGAAAAGTCTGCAAACGACAATAAAGTAATATACTCAGGATTAAATTGATTGTTTTTTTATATTTTTATTTACATTGTTTTATTTACTTTGGGGTGTGGGGGTGGCGGGGGAGGGCGATTTAAGCCCTGTTTGAAACGCTTTTCATATTTTGGTAATTTTGCACAATTTAAGTTAATCCTCTGGGTAAACGGAGTGAGGGAATGACCTGAACTTTTGCACACAAGTTATGAGAAATGGTAAACAATTGCCGAAAAAAATCATCCAGTTCCTTCATGTAAATGTCTCCACTTAAATCCATTTAAAGGTTATAGCAGAAAAAAAATGGTGCGAAAGAGCGCCGCAACCAATTCCTATGTATAAGTTTTTCTGACATAGAGTTTTAGAAACGAAGCACTCTTTTAACGACTTTATTTCTTAGGTTTTCAAATATTTTAGCGATTTTTTTTATCTTTTTAAACGCTAAAACTTTAAAGTCGTTTGGAATTTTAGCTTTGTTTTTTTAGTAAGTTTCCGTGAGCAGTGTCGGCCATTATGACAAATCTTTTGAATTATTTAAGGCCATATGCAACGGTGGCTAGAATATCATTTTAAGAAGACATATTTTAAGTTTTTTGCTGTTCTCTGCATTTTGGATGAGCTATTTGAGCCGTGTCATGACAAAACCAACATAGTGGGTTTGCGACCAGCATGGATCCAGACCAGCCTGCGCGTCCGCGCAGTCTGATCAGGATCCATGCTGTTCGCTATCAGTTTCTCTACTTGTTATAGGGTTTGTAAGCGAACAGCATGGATCCTGATCAGACTGCGCGGATGCGCAGGCTGGTCTGGATCCATGCTGGTCGCAAACCCATTATGTTGGTTTTGTCATGACGCGGCTCATTTGACCAAACAGACGATGCAATGTGACACATATGTCATGTTTCAACATAATTTCAGCTTTATTTTACAACTTTCATAAATTATATAAGATATAATTATACATAATTATGTTACATTTAAACTTAATTCCGTAAAGTCAGAAAAAAAGTTTAAATTTACTTGACATGCATGTTGATCTGAACATACTTTGTTTCATATTTGTACAAAACAGAGCTGCTAAAAATATTTTCCTCGTGCAGACCAGACGGAATGCAATGAAGGATGAATTTGTTGTTCTTTTTAAAATCTTAATTTAATCTTTAATCTTAAAATTTTACCATGACCTATTCCAAGCATTTGATATACACGTGGCACTAATCTAATGTTTAAAGAAATATTTGGAACGCTGGTAAATAGTTGAAAGAGATATAAGGATATACAGTTTTCATTTAGAATGAATTATACATCATTTAGATTTTCATTGCCCTCAATGTTTGCGTTGAGATTTCCTAACAAAGAATTCGTTTGGTTTTAAAGGTGTGTACTGTAAGGCATTTTTTGTTGAGGTCATAAGTTTGAGTCACATCCCAAGTGTCTGTGATCAGCAGTTTATTATTGTCGCCGTGAACGAATTGTTGCAGAGTATAAAAAGGAAAAGAAGAAAAAAAACATTAATATAATTTCCATGCAATGCATAATTATTTTTTTCGTTTCAGTTCCAAAAGTGCCTGGAGCGGAAGTGACGTCAATTCCGGCAGACGGCAACTTGAGCGGATTTAACGTTGATCAGATGGTGACAATATTTCGTCTGCTGCGCATACCGGAAGATATAGTGTACAGATTCAGTAAATGTAACGTAGATGGCAAGAGATTTGCAGTGTTCACTGACTCAGAAATGACTGACCTTGGTATAAACAATCCAATAATCCGTTACTTTAGAGACAGAACGGCTAAAACGCAAAAACGGAAGTCTGGTAAATTCATGTTATAAAAACAAGGGAGGTTACTTAGTCAAAATCAGATTTCTACAGTGTTGCGGGAAAAAAGATGTTGAAATTGCTCCTTAGAGCACCAGTTTATTCTTCTTCTTTCAGACCAACTTTTTTGTACGGTATTTCATTTCATATATGTTCATTTTATATATCAACGAAGTTATTTTCGTTTTCACTGATATCCCTCATGGAAAAACAAAGACTTACTTCAATGCAATTTGTTGCTTGCTTTCAAATCTATATTTTCCCCAAGCTGAAATTTGCAGGTCTGTGGTCGACTAATACCTGAAATGAAGATAACCTATGTCATGTATATATTCACGTTTAAATTAATTTCAAGGGTCAGTATTATATACGCACATGTGTAATAAAATATTTATGATTTAAACGCTTCTTGTGAGATATATGTGTTGTTTTGTGACAAAAGGGAGACAACTGTAATGTATGTTTATATGTAAAAACAGCTAGTCCAAAAGCGCAAAGCTTCTGTATAGAGACGACTGGCAACCCATACAAGAAACACATCTTTATAAAAAGTAAGGAATCTTGTTTATGTCATATTTATAGATACGGCTGTAGGCACGTGGTAATTAACACTTCTAAAGATAATAATTTGTATTTACAATTCACACAAAAATGGGATTCAAATCCTGGAAGAGATGATGAAGTCGTAAATGTATAAACAACATATTTTTCTCCCAATCTGCCAATATTTATAAGGGTACATGCACACTTTTGATCAAGGTTTTAAATTGGTGTGAAAGACGTTAATACATTTCACATTCAGCTATAAAATATTGATAAGTTTTCGTCGCTCTAATTCCAGAGTGTCGAAACTCCAATTCTGGAAAAAAATGAGTGTCTGGAATCAAAGTGTTCGTATTTTTTTAGCTCTATCTAATGGTATTAACACAAAAAAGCCTGAAAATAAAACTCGGCCAACAGAAAATCAAAATTCAAAATCTAAATACTCTGCATTTATAGCAGGTGATTCAATGACAGGTATCCTGAGTGCAAACAGAATGTCAGACTTTAATGTGAAAGTAAACATCAAGACTCACTCTGGTGGAAGAATACGCACAATTGAAAATACCTTCATATCAATGAATGATACAGATTCAAATGGAATAAAGGATAAAGATGTAATATTACTTCATGTAGGCACAAATAATATATCTGATGCAGATTCCAGCCAGTACATAGTTGATGAGCTGAAGGAAACAATACACACTGTAAAAACCATCAACTCAAAATGTAAAATAATCATTTCTTCAATTCTACCTAGAAGAAACGACAAACTTGTCAACACCATTATATCTGAAACCAACAACAGGTTTAGAGATCTGTGTACAGATGGTGGTCACCACTATATCAACCATGACTCTGACTTTATCCTACATGGTACTCCAGACAAGTCGTTGTATAAAGACTATTTACATCTAAATAGAAAGGGTGGAAAACTGTTTGGAACAACCATGAGGAAGGCTATAAACTATGTCCTAGGCATATCTACGATGCCATCTGATGACCATAGTAGTAACAAAATGGACAACAAGTCTCATTTTCAGAAAGGGAGGTTTACAGGGAGGAGAGACGAGAACATGGTCTACATGCCAGTACCAACTTCATGGCTGAGGAATCAGAATTCTTGGGATCGCCGTCGTTAAATAATTGTGAAAGTAATTCATTTCAATATGGAGAAACCAATTTTAATTTGACTAATGAAATTGTAAATGACAATACTTTAAACTATGACTCCAATAAGAATAGTAACTCTTGGTACACGCATAAAGGGTTGAACATACTACATCTTAACATTCACTATTTGTACCCAAAATTAGACGAACTTAAAATTATAATTTCAGAACAAAAGATTGATATACTCTGTTTATGTGAAACGTTTCTAAATGTAAATTTTCTAGACAATGAACTACAGTTGGACAATTTTACACTTTTTCGCAAGGACAGGCCTTCCAATGGAGGCGGTTTAATTATTTATGTTAGAGACTGTTTATCTTTTGTACATAGATCTGATTTAGAAAGTATTTCTATTGAATCCATTTGGCTTGAACTTAAACAGCCTAAATGTAAATCATTATTATTGTGTTATGCATACAGACCACCATCTTCTAAAGTTGAGTGGCTTAATAATTTTGCTATATCCTTAGAAAAATCATTTTTAGAGGAAAAAGAATGTATTGTTATTGGAGATTTTAACTATGATATTTTGAAGCATGATAATTGTTCTAAATCTTGGTTAGATCTAATGCAGTCTGTAAATTTTTCTCAGCTTGTTGAATCTCCTACCAGAGTAACTTCAAGCTCTGCTACATTGATAGATCATGCATTTTCAAACATGCCTCAAAATATAGTCGATGTTTTTGTACCTTCCTTATCCATAAGTGACCATTTTCCAATTTGTCTTTCACGCTAACTTTCAAATATCAGTGTTAAAGGTCCCATGCATAAGACAATAACCTTCCGGTCTCTTAACACTTTGATGAAAATCGATTTTTAACCGAATTGTCAGAGCAACCCTGGTCAGAAGTAGCATCTGTAGAAAATCAAGATAACTCTATAGATTTGTTCACTGGTAAATTTTTGTCCGTCCTTGAAAAACATGCACCAACCAGAAAAAAACGAGTAAAGAAGGTCACCCAACCAAACTGGATTAATAAAAACATCCTCGATGCTATTAAAACAAAACACCAGTTTCATAGGTTTAATGACACATATAATTACAACATATGGAAACAACACGTTAAGTCTCTCATATATGATTCTAAGCGACAATATTATAATGATACCATCAATAAAAACAAACACAACCCAAAGAAATTATGGACTGGTCTAAATGAATTATCTGGTTACAAATCCAAGGTTCAAACACATTTTATTGATGATGATGATGGCAACCCGGTTTCTGACCCTTTAATCACTGCAAATTTATTCAACAGACAATTTGTGAATCTCCACCAATCCCATCCTACCATTAATCAGACTGGTTATGAAAACCCTGAGCTAGTTGAACTAAATGCATCTAAACTTCAGCATATACCCTCTTTCAAAATACCTAAAATAGAGCTCTCTTATGTGTTGAACCAATTAAAATCGATTGATATTACAAAGTCATGTGGGTCAGATGGTCTCAGTGCAAGGTTTCTAAAGTTATCGGCTCATATTATTGCTCCCATACTTACCACTATATTCAATAACAGTATTCTTAACAATACATTTCCTAAATCATTCAAAAATGTAAAAGTCATTCCTATACATAAAAAGGGTTCTAAAAGTGATAAAAGAAATTATAGGCCAATTTCCATACTTCCCTTGATATCACTTATTCTTGAACGTCATGTCAGTTCACATTTAAAGCAATACCTTGAGAAAAATCAACTTCTATACCAACGTCAGTCTGGATTCAGGTCAAATCATTCATGTCAAACAGCATTGATTAGAATTATTGATGATTGGATTACAGCTATTGACAAAAATGAAATAGTTGGTTCAATTTTCCTTGATCTCTCTAAAGCTTTTGACTTTGTGGATCACTCTATTATTATTGAAAAGCTTAGAATGTATAACCTAGACCCTTCATCAGTTGCTTGGTTTTCCTCCTATTTAGATTGCAGAACCCAACAAACTTACATATCCGGTTTATATTCAGAGTCAAGTTCAGTAACTACTGGAGTTCCTCAGGGCTCAGTGCTAGGTCCTATACTGTTTTTAATATATATCAATGACCTGCCTTTGTCTATGGAAAGAACAGAAACTGATATTTTTGCTGATGACACCACCCTTTAAACCTCTGATGTATCCCTAAACAGAGTAGTTGAATCTCTTACTCATGATCTTTTAAATGCCAACAAATGGTGTGATTTGAATCGCATGTCTATCAATGTTAACAAAACTAAGGTCATGTATATTTCCTCAAAACACAAGCAAAATTATATTCATGAAAGTAATCCTTGTATTTTATATAAAACAGAGCAAATTTTCTGTAGCTCTGAAGAAAAATTATTGGGTATTACAATTAATAACACCTTGTCTTGGCAAAGCCATATTGATAATGTTCTTAAAAAGTGTAACTCATTGTTACATTTATTATCACGTATAAAATTATTCATATCTATACCTGTACGTAAAATGTTTTACAATGCATATATTTTACCACATCTTGATTATTGTTGCATAATTTATGGTAACTGTACGTCTTTTCTAGAAGATAAACTCATTAAGTTCCAAAAGAGAGCTGCAAGACTAATTCTAGACAAAGATTATGACACTCCATCTGCTGCACTATTTTCTGAACTCCACTGGATGACCTTTTCACAGAGGGTTGTTTTTTCAAAAAGCTATTATGATGTTTAAAATAATAAATAATCAGGCGCCTTCCTATTTATTGAATAATTTCATTTTATCGTCAGATGTTCATACTCGCATTTTGCGTTCATCATCTGATTTTCAACTTTATACCCCTAGACCAAATACTGAACAATTTCGTAAGTCTTTTGTTTATTCTGGATCTTGTATTGGAACGGCCTTCCTGATTATATTAAGTCTGCTACATCTGTTAACCATTTTAAAACCTTATACTTGAGGTTTTATCACGCATTGATGTATACAAATTGATAATCTCCTGTATGTTTTTACATTTATGTATTTTAATAGTTTGAAAATGTTAAATTTATATTGTTCCTTGTTGAGGGCCTCATGGAAGATTGATATGTTTGTTCAAATGAGTTCTCTCGTTAAATAAAGTCTTTATTATTATTATTATTATTATTATTATTGTTATATGAAAGCATATCTCGGATTCTGTATATCATATCGAAATCTGGTTATATGAAAGCATACCTTGGTTTAAGCATATCACATCGGAATTGTGTTATATGAAAGCATATCTCTGGTTAAGTATGCGTATATCACATCGGAGTTAACGTGTTCAGCACATCATATAGGCATATGGTTATATGAAAGCATATGTAGGGTTAGTTATATCACATTGGAATTTGGATACATAAAAGTATATATCGGGTTAATAAAATTAGAATTTCGTTTTGTGAAAGCATATCCCGGGATAGATATACAAATTTACCACATCTATTTTTGGTTCTATGAAAGCATATCATAGATTAAGTATTTCACGTTAAAATTTGGTTGAATGAAAGCATAATTTTCATGGAAAAGGTATCTCACGTTTAAATTTGGGGCATGAAAGCATATCATGGATAAAGTATTTCACATCGCAACTGGAATATATGAAAGCATATCTTAGCTTTATTAAATATAATACATCGGAGATTTTTTAGTTAAATGGACATATATTGCAATACATCTTAACGTCAGTGATTTAACCTTTAAAAGATAGAAATTATACATCATTGACCTATTTCTATTTACTTCCATTCTTAAATTTACATTTTAATCTTCAATGAAGAAATTATTCCATTCAATCGGCGCAAGTCATCTACCTGTCGAAAATGAATAAAATCGGAATTCATGTGTAAAATATTGAGTGAAAATGGTATGGGACTTTTTACTGTTATTGAAATCCGATAAATGAAGCGAGGCTTTAGCCATCCGTAAACATTTTGTACACGTTTATATAGAAAAGATAATTACTTCATAGTCAAATATGCAATGAATTCACGATTTTTAAGCGAGAAGCACTTGTAAGTCGGGTAGATTCCTACTAATTAAGAAGGATTAATTTTGTGTTTATATTAAAAAATATTATAAGTAAGTAAAACTTTCTGATTCGAAGTGATACTGAACGTGGAAATTACATGAGGAAGATAACTTTATCTTATATTTAAAATAGCAGACGACAATTATATTTTGACGACTTGACCAGCAGACGACAACATGGGTGAATCGGTGCAGCTTCTGAAAATGAAGCAGTACGCATTAAATAGACTTTCGAGTCGTGAGGAATTTACTGTAACAAACGCTTCCATTAATAGTAATGGTCAAACATACGAAAACTTAAAGAGTCGGGGTGAAAGGTCAACGTACGAAACCTTAAAGATTCAGGGTGAAAAGTCACCAACGTCACATTCAACAACCAATCAGAACAACGGATTTATAGGGAATAAAGAATATGGTGACTGGGATAGGTAAGGACACTGTTTTAATGACTTAGAATAAGATAGAATATAGGCAAAGTTGACGTCTAAAACACCGTCAAATAGAGGTCAAAGAAAGAAGTATGACAGAAGGTCGCCATTTATTTTTCAACAATTAAAATGAAATTTTACGTCTTATTAGAGATAACTTTTCAACAAAGGTCATATTTACATACGTTTGACTATGTAACAATAATTCAATCAGCCAACTATTTTTAAGGCCTAGTGGTCAATTTGAATTGATGAACCCGTTTACAGTGCACGTGTTACGGTATTTAATTACGAACATATGATAATTATTTTTCCAGTTGATTGCATATGCATTTTTCATATCTACAGTCTTGCTTTTTCAGTTCATTGTAACAAGTTATTACAATGAAGCAAGACCATAGGAATGAAAAGTACATAGTAAAGTCTAAAATAAATTTTCTGTTCAGTTTTTGTAACCTTATAGAAATAAAAATAACATATAATTCAGTTAAAACATATTGATATCCAAAAGTGTAAAAGAAATATCGTTTTCATGTCAATGAGTAAGTTAACTTTGTCATGCAAATAACTAAACAAAATAAGCATGTCATATTTGTTTCTATAGGTATACAATATGCATTAAACTTTAACTGTTTTGTGACAGTATGCAACCAAAGGTATTGGTCACATTTTCTAAGTATATATAAAACGTTACAAGTTCATTTGTTTGCAACCGTAGAGCACATCCGTGGTGTATAATGCATATAGTTACCGTTGCCAAACAATTTTCTGGTTGAACAAGATTCTTTCTTTTTGATGTTCCATTCCTAGTACTTAAGCATTTGTTCTCAGTTTGATAAACATAACATTATTATTACTGCAATAATGAAAGAAACATATATAATGGGCCCTTATTAGAACAGGACCTTCTTGAATATACGATGCATATTGTAAGTGATTTTTATTTTTGTATTTTATGTTTGACCGAAATTATAAATGGCTGAACATTTTGTTGCATCTTTTAAGAGTTATGGAACTCTTTCATTTTTAGCATTAACATTATGAATCAACCATAGGTGTATACAGTAATATTGTTTCGAAAGAGTTCCATAACTCGATATTCTTTCTTTCCGTCACTGTATATAAAAAGTTGAAAATAACTTTTTGTACTCAAGTTACTTCACCACACATTTCATTATGTTTGACATACATACGCACAGAAGTCGCACAAGGTTTCGTTACTGTCTCTCTGCACACACACAAAAAATCACATACTGTAAGGTTATTTTGCACTTCAAGGTGTTTTCTTTTCATATATGACAGTAACGATTAATTTCATGGTTTTTATTACTTTACAAAATTTTCAAAATTGATGTCACCTTGAATACGATTTTGTTGGGTAAAATATTCAACAGTCATTAAATTGTAAAGAATCTCTTCATCTAGAATACAGATTCTATCGTTGGCCTTTCATAAATATGATAGCTATATAGAGAATACAATTTGAAAATTATTATCATCCTGTCCTTAAACATTCTTTGAATAACTGTTTTATTCAATGTTCACGTCATAAAATGTTTGAAAAGATTTAAGATTTAATAGTCCCCATTTTCGCGATAAAATTCATTTATCGTTTACAATTTCTAAAACTTGCAAACACGTCTTGCTTTTGTATAAGATTGTAAATAAAGAATGAATACACGAATTTCAGTAACTGACAATTTAACATAATAGATCTCGAAAGACAACCTTTAATATAATAATTTTAGAAGAAAAATAACCACATTAAAGACATCTATTTAATTTGTTCTACCATGAAGTCGTTGGAATATCAATGTTTATATTGATTTATTGATAACTTACAATTCTGGAACGCCTAATATAAGTGAAGTGGGTGATTCGGTTAATATTGACATATTGACAATCTTAGGAGACAACATCCATCCTTTGATAGAAAAGGAATAAGAACAAAGCAATATGCAATCAAGTTGAAGCTGAAATAAAGTAAACTAGCCGTCTATTTCTTGCTGTGTCATTCAATCTGTACCATCGCCGTAAAAAATATTCTCTTTAGATAGATCTCCTATGTCTCCTAGTTATGCAAAACCCCTCGCGGAGAACGAAGACATGTTTCTTCTGGCGTATTGCACAGCTTAAAACTTTCCGTCAAAGAAAATAGGTCATGAAAAATTCTAAAAAAAACAACAATAACAACTTTTGTAAAAGCTCCGTGAAGGTCCAGAATATCTTTATTATTTGCTATATTGTAACATATTATGTTGGAACATAATGTCATGATACAGATCATCGTCAAAATGCCCAACTGCATGATGACACCATTATAAACATGATCTGTAAAAGCATAGACATGAGTGTAAACATCCGCCTTCAAGTATTCAGTGCCTTCCCTGCATTACTGAAAGCGGATTTGTTTTTTGTTGTTTTTTTCATTTTACGCCTTTTCCCAACAGTATTTCAGTCATATTGGCGGGTAGTTTCCTAACCATCGTTCCTGGAGAGTTACACCAGTACTAGACTACCTTCCTCCGTGCTAAACTACCAAAGCATCCTCCGGGGATCGAACCAGAGGTAACTGGATTAGATGTCATCGACTCTAATCCCTCGACCACGGAGGCGGTATTACCGAAGGCGGAGGAGAGCCCAATCATAACATTGGAGTAAACCTGAAATGTAACATACTTTGTCACTGGGAGCTCTGTAGTCATAGGTTAGACTTTAAGCCATGTACACTAAAATGTTTATTTCGACACCTGTTAACTAGTCTTTTAAACACAAACTGTAAGACGTTAAGATAAACGTTAGAACTTTTCTACGCTCGGTATGACTTTAAGACAGATAGACTCCCCCTCCCTCCTCCCAATTAAGACCATTTAACCCATTGTCATTCTTAATTATGGAAATAACTGTACATTTAAAATGTGAATAGTCAAACTAGGGATTATTTGAAAAAGGGGACTAAACATTTTAAAGAACTAAATTTACAGCGCCCATACATAGTTCCATAGCGACGTGGCGCCCTCACTATTTGAGCGGTTTTGCCGCGCATGACTATTCATTCTAGCGCATTATTTCAAGGCACTACCAATTTTTTGCAGCATACCATTCATGTAGATAAACGATTCTGTCTTGAGAAGTAGAGCAACAGTCCTAAAATGAGTTAACTAATAACAACACACCTGATTTCTTTAATAAATCTTCAAGTGCTAATCGGGTGTAATATGTATATATTGACATAATCGGTTTGTGTACACATTGTTATTGCCTACGTACACTAAAATACGTTTTTCTTTTCTTTCAAATAGCGATTTTCATCACTTTTCGCCATGTGTTTTAAGAGTTTTAAGCGTCCATGTTGCCTACACAACAATCTGAAATAAATTTTTGGGCAAATGAATTGTTATAATCGCCACCTTTCATTAACAGCACTAAGGTGACGGACTATCTTTACTGTTGTCTACCAATAAGAGAAGTGAGAAGAGCTTAAAATATACGATTAAAAAATTTGATTAATACTTTTTTGACAGTTTTATGTAACACACATTGGTAGTATTGGTCACTGACCTTTATAATTCACGTAAAATAGCGAAATATGCCGAAATCTCACCAACTCTTGATGCGAGGATTTACGTTCTTTTTGTGGTACTATAATACAACATTTAAGTCTTTATAATATATTCTCTATGTAAGGATTGACAGCGTGAAATTGATTGGTGCCTTGGTGCGTACAAAATTGAAGGGTAGCTTAAATTGAAAATATTTCTAAACTATTTAGTGGTTTAAATTGAAGGATGTTAAATGTACTTTGAAGATTTTATCATTGAA
This sequence comes from Ruditapes philippinarum, assembly GCF_026571515.1. NCBI lineage: Eukaryota > Metazoa > Mollusca > Bivalvia > Venerida > Veneridae > Ruditapes > Ruditapes philippinarum. Next base: position 96,376 of record NW_026859372.1, on the reverse strand, counting down.
TAAAATCGTTCAACTTAAAATATGTGTTCAAAGCTTAACACGGCAATACAATTTATTAAAAGAATGAATGAAATCGTTTTTTTTTTCTAGTAATATTAAAGTTACAAAAACAATATGACGTGTACATTAGTAATCAATTTTAAGCTGTCAGTGTTTAGTGTACACTAGCAATATTAATGTACACAAGAAGTGTTGAATGTACACTAGTTACATTATTTTATACTGGTTAATGTTTAATGTGTACTTACGATAGTGATATTAATTTTAAACTAATTAATATGAAATATACGATATTAGAAATAAATGTGCACTGGCCATATATCATATGTATACAGGCGATATTAAATGTACACTTTTGATTATAAATGTACCATGACTGGTAATATATTGAATGTACACTTAACCACTAAAACATGTAATATAAATTAAACCATTTAACGTACATCAGTAATATTTTATAATGTGTCATGATGCTCTGGTGTCTCAGAAACGCATACATTTTTACTTTTTTAAAAAAGGCAAGCATGAATTCAATCATGTTACCTTATGAAAATAGCGCTATATCTGCAATAATTTGTCATAAATGTGCCAACATGTAAACAAAATAGTATTTTGTGAAATACTAAATCACTATAACTGTACTAAATTCCAAAAAAGCAACAGAAGAAAAAGATGGTTCAGGTAATTTGCAAATAAGTAACTTCTTGGAAACTATATAAGTACACCAAAAATAAAAAAGCTTGGACATAATGGGCCTTTAATATATAATATTTCTACGTTATCGTAAACAATTCGTGATGCAATTAGGCACGGATTTATATTTATACTGTAATATAAATCCGTGAATTAGGTTAACACTCACTGCTTAGTCTCGAGTGTGTCTGTATAAAGTAACAGTTTCGATCGAACTAAAATGAATTCTTTATAAGTTAATTCTCTAAATCTAGTTTGTTGATTAAAATTTGTCATTTAATTTCAATGTTTGTATATGGCATGAAACTGTTTAAATGGTATGTAATTTATATGAAAGTACAATTTGTCAAAATACAATTATAATGTAAATAAAGTCAAGAAAGCACATTCTACTAGTTTCGACTTTAATACTATAAAAATGATAGACACATCTGTTGTTGTTGATAACAGAACAGAACTGAACTTTTACTTTTGATTTGTATACACAGTGCATCATCATATACAATTTGTTTTTAAAGTAACATGTACATTTCAGTGCAATCAATATCAAGAAATCAATAATATAAATAAAATAAAGTAATCAATGATTGTAATGAAACTTAAGTTGATTGTTAATAAGCCTCAGTTAAGTGAGTTGTCGGTATTGCCCATTTAGATGATAATAGATATTTAGATAACAGTTTGGTGGGTAAAATATTTTATTATAAGATGGTCAAAAACATATGTAGGAAATTTGAATAAATTTTTCAATCTATTTGCTTCGTCGCTTTACTTTTTTCTTCTATTTTTCTTCATAAAGGATGGTCTTTCATGTCAATAAACTATACTTCTCGTAATTGGTGTTTAAGTTCAAACAAGTGTGTACGTTTTAGGCACGTGTAATTAAATCCTCCTAAAAGCATATAGTTTCCTCATTTTTTATAACGAATGAACAAAGGACAAAATGCACGATACATTAAAGTGTATCAATTTTCATCAGTTACAGACATGTACTCTTTTTACTCGTATTTGTGCACATGTATTTTTGTTGGTATTCAATCGTACTGGGACATGCGATAGGTTTTAGCATAATTATATAAAACTTGCTTGTTTTCTTTTTTAGCTCGACTATACGAAGTATATAGAGAGCTGTCCTACTCGCCCCGGCGTCGGCGGTGGCGTCGGCGTCCGCGTCCAGATTTCAGATTAAAGTTTTGGTGCAGTAAAATATTTTTCACTATACTTTGTCATTTCTTAAGGTATCAACTTCAAACTTCAAATATATGTTCTTTATCATCAACCACATCTTATGCGACAAGGTTAATAACTCTAGCGCCAATATGTTCAGATTTATTTCTCCTTGAACTTAGAACTTTCCTGAAAAAATTCTGCTTTTTACTGTTACTTCTTCATTTCTTAAGGGATCAATTTCATACTTTAAATATATGTACCTTATCATCATCCACATCTTATGTGACAAGGTTCATAACTCTAGCACCAATATTGCAAGAATTATCTCCCTATAAACTTAGATTTTTTTTTACTAGAAAAATGTTATTTTTGACTTTTTTAGTTTTAAGGGTATCTATCTCAAACTTCAAATACTTATTCCTTATCATCAATTACATTTTAAGGGACAATGTTCAGAACTCTTGAAGCAATATTTTCAGATTTATCTCTCTTTGAACTTAGGATTTTCTTTAAGAAATATTATAACTTCTTTACTCTTCAAACTTCAAATATATATTTCTTATCATTACACACATGTTGTGTGACAAGGTTCATAACTCTAGCGAGACTATTTCTAGAATTATTCCCCTAGATCTTGGAATTTATGTTAACAATGTTATTTTTTTACTTTAACTTAAAACATAATTATACATAATTGATTTTTCTTTCATAGTTTTGTCTTCCTTACTGCGTCCAGTATTTTATTAGTCGAGCTTCGCTGTCTCCAGTGACAGCTCTTGTTGTGTTTGTTACCGTGTAAATTTATGCAATGTATTAAAAACCAAGATAACTTTGTGTACAATATATTTTTAGCTAGTCTGTTTCGAAGAAAAAGTCGAGCTATAAGGATCACTGTGACGTTCTTTAAAACATTTTAAAGGCTATCAACATGAAACTTGGAATACTTGCTTATCCTGACCAGATGCAATTGTTAAACTGGGCATAACTGAAAGCAATATCTTCGGAGTTATGTCCCTTATGATCGTAGAATTTTCAACAGAAGAGCGTTAACAACGCATACGTGCTCTTGTTTTAAGTAGAAATCATTGTTACAAAGTACAGAGTGCAACATTCCGTTTTTTGTCTTGCTTTATTTCTTAAATAACTACATACCGATCAGAGTTTTTCGAGTACCGAATTTTTTTCATGTGCGCGGGATATCAAATTACCGTTACTAGAAAACTAAGATATATAATAATAGCTTTTGCCTTAAGATTGTTCAAATAAAAAATTCTAATTACTCGCGTTTATCCAATCTGTCATGTCGAGTCGTTTTCTGTAATTTTAAATTACTACTATGACGTCATTCCTTTGTTCTGACCGTACTGTATTTTTGATACAGTACAGGTAGGTGTCCAATATTAATGTGTAAGTCCAATATTAATCGTGTAACACATTAATATTAGACAGCGTGCCGTCTCTTGAAAGAAACTTGTATGACCACAGGATTTTGTGGAAAATTCTCCAAATAAAAAAAAGAAAACAAAAAGAATTAATAACAAACAAAAAAAAACAAACAAACAAACAAAAAACGATTAAGTTAAATGTAGCCTCTTATCTCAGAAGTTAACACGAGGAATGATGCAATGTCTTTCCTTCGCCCATTACGCAATTAAATAATTTTAGGAAAAGAAAAATACTAGTCTTGTTCTCTGGCTCATTTAGCGAATTATTATTCCAAACCTACTGATTTTCGGTTTTCAAGCTCTTAACATCATATCACTGTTTACGCTTTCCAAGTGAAAGATAGCGGAGCGTCAGTTAAGATATGATTTTTATGGGATTCATTTCTAGTCTATTGTCCGTTTTTTTCTGTTTTAAATACATGTATACTACGATATGTTTCAGTTAGGTCAACTTTTTAAATAAGGGTAATGGTCAGCTTTTAAATACAATAGAGAAAATAAATTCATCTATTTAAAACAAAAGCGGTTATGTTTGACTGCTTATATAAAGAAACGATTCCAGACTCCTGTGGTATGACAAATATCAATTCAAAAATAAGAAAATATCATTTTGTTGCATTAATATCCAAAATTTTACATCCGTGATAGTTGTAGTAAAGTAAAAATATCATTTTAACACTAAATGGTCAGTAAAAATCCTTCTTTAAAGTCATAGATTGTTTCAGTCAATTATTTAAAATATCAGAGATTCAACACAAATTTGAAAACATATCATTTTTATTATTCCTTGTAAAAATCCCAAATGTAAATTCATGTATACAGTACTGTATGTGTGTAAGTCCAGCATTTTGTGTAACTGGTATATTTTGTGTATGTCATTGTGTTCATGTACATAATTGGTCATATTTCAAAACATGAAAATTTCATGCTACGGACATTTTGTTATTCAAGAGGCTACCTATAGGGTTTTGCAAGTAAGAAAAAGATAATTGCTAAAACATTAATATTGTACATTTCTAGCTCAAAAATACATTAGTTCTTATTTTTCGATAGATAACATGATATTTGATAGTAAAAGTAGTAATTTAAGTAAGATATAAGCCTCAAACTGACCAATAAGTAAAATATTGAATTCCCTTCGGCGCTACACGCCTCATGAAATTCAATATTTTACATATTGGACAGTTTTCGGCTTATATCTACTACATAAAATGTATAACTGCAAGTCATCCAAGCAAGGCCTACATTGCATTCAATAAATATTTTAGCTATATTTACATTTTAATATATGTAAAATTTTATTTACATTTAAAACGAAGTTAGCGAAGCGTTCGAGACTTGACTATCACAATCAAAAAATCCGCCCACGGCTATCTTGATCAGATGAAATGATCGCAGGAATTTTGTGTACAGTGTTGACAATAAAAACACAATAATTTGATGAGTTTATATCAGAAGTTTTCATTGGATCGTTACAATTTAAAATATATTAAGTAGATTACATTTATGACTAATATCTCACACCTACAAAACATGTAGGCTTAAAAAAGTATATACATTGCCTGTGTATAAATATATACCGATCGTGGACAATGTGACCATATACGGATTAGATTTCATTCACTTCACTTGATGTTTCAGTAAAAATATTTTTACAAAGATTTACATTTTATAACTATGAAGTTTAAGGAAACTATGGCTGCCGAAAACGAAAGGTATTTATATATATGTATACATAATTATATTTGTTTTGTTTTACTGACAATTGAAAATCAGCTGGCGATTGAAATTAGCATTGTTTATTGTTTATTTTACTATTGAGAAACTGTGTTACACAGGCCTATTCATGTCTGGTTAAAATATCGATATATCGTTACAATACTTTCTTATTTGAACAAAACTAAACGAAAAAAAAATCAATCACAGATAATATCATTATGATTGAAAAGATAATGGAATTTGTACTTCTAGGCATGTACAGGGTCAGGTCAAGTGCCCGGTTATGGCAGCACAATTTTTACTAAGAAAGATATTATCTAATTTTAGAAGGTTTACCAATATATCGAACAATAATGTCATTGTAGGTATTTAAACATAAATGCAATTATAGTGTCGTACTTTAGCAGTGTTTTTATGTGTCTGATTTGTGTCGTGATGATTGAGTTGGACAAAAAGACAAAAGGTAACCACGACAGCTCAAATATGTCGTGTTTTTGTCATTATGGTCGAATGGTAAAAAACTCGATAATAAATATCATAAAAAAGCTACTTACATATTTTTACAAAAATATAATACATAATTGCATTGTTTATTTTACATTTTTTTTTCTAGTTTGTTTATACAAAATTTATTTAAGTTCGATTTCGCAAGGCGTATTGTATCGTCGCGTCGGCGTTTTAGGTTTATCGGGGGTCGTCGCGATGTCCCACACGGAACACCTTAAAACTTCTATTTAGAAAAACAACGGGTTGATCAGAAATATCAAGATTCACTGTCATTAATTTAGGATGAGTTATTTCGTATAAGATCATGTTATATTGTCATTTTATCATGTATTACTATCATTGTACCGGAAGATTAAATCAGACATGGTTTACAAAGTTTGAATGTCGTCTGTAACAGATATTAGTACGGTTACTGATATACGGGCACGATAGCGCTCCTTATGTTTCATCAACGAACACGCCTTTGTTTGCTGAATGTATGCTCTTATAAATTCAACTTTTTTTTCCTATATCAAGGGATGTGTTGTTTCTTTACTGTAGTTTTTGAATTACATGTATACATAATAGTGGCGTTATCCTACTCTACACGGGTTTGCGTTGGCGGACCACTTATTGCCAAGGTTTTTACTCTTTCTCTCTCAAAAACTTAGGTATTCACAAGAAACTCTTGAATATATTTTAAGGCTACTGTGAAAGACCCATAACTCTAGCATACATTTTCACCAATGAACAATTTGTGAAAGGCTCTATAAAACATTGAGACAAATCGAGCACATTGTCCGATTGAGAGCTCTTGTTTATTAATTCCAAGTGCCACAGAGCAAGGGACACAATCGAATATTTTATTTTTTTGATAAAGTAATCTTGTTTACCTCCCTTTCTTTGGTTAAATTGGAATTTTCTATTTTTATTTTATTTTTACGTTTACCTTGGTTTCATATATTGTTTGATAACCTCACATTACCACGGTATTAGTATATTGTATTACAATCGTATAGAAGGCATAGAACCACAAATATCATGAATCATTGCATTTATTGTTTTTGAGTGTTTTTAGGTCAATTTGAACGAGGTTGGGACCACAAAGATATATCTCTGTCTTCCATTAATGTCAAACTCTCTATATAAAGATGTCATAATGATATGTGGTCTTTTATACAACTTGACCAACATTTATCCAAATACACAAAAAACACAGTGACAGCCTCCTTAAATTTCAGCATAGTTTGTTCTAAAAGCTATATTAAGTTAAAACTTTTGATTTTAACAGAAGAAATTTAAATGTCATGCTTAATTTTTCAGTACCTTATCACCGACTCGTGAGGACGAATCCCACTCTGCCCCTTCAACCTTACCCCGACAACAAGCAAGGAGCAGACCAAGTGGAACGAAACGTGAGTTTTATCTTAGAAATCCTCTTCAATATAATAAGTATTTAATGACCGATATTTGGAATCTCTAAATGTACTGTACCGCATTTTGTAACGATATGAAGTATACATAGTAATATATGTATGGCTTTACTGCTGAATCACAAAAATAAAACACAAATAATCTTCATAATTTAAAGTACAGGTCATTATGAGTGATGAAAAAATGTATTTATTTTCTGAAGTATTGCTTATTGCTGATAAATATTTTTCTCGATTGTTTTACAGCCGCACAAAAATTTATTCCCGAGCACGAAATAGATATTCCAGCAGACGGAAGTTTACGAGATTTCAGCGCAGACGACATGTCTACATTTCTAAGATATATGGGAGTAGAAGAACGAATTGTAACACATACGCACAAAAAAGGACTTGATGGACATAAGTTCTCAAAACTCAAAGACTCCGACCTTGAAGCTTTAAGTATGAAAAATCCAATCATTTGCCACTTCCGGGATAAAAGTGGGTCAAAAGAAAAAAGGCGGGAAAAAGAAGGGCCGCCCATTTATGTTTGTGAAAAATTAAGCATCTATTAAGGAATCTATGCGATGATTGTAGCAGACATTGCAATTTAAAAAGTTTAATGTACTATATTTCACGGCTGATTTGTGTGTATGTACGCCGGTGCTTTAAAGTATTTACAAAAGTTGCTGATCTTTAAAAAATGACAAGCGCTAATTCTTAATTTATTGTGTTTAACTATTAAATATAATTGTATAGTGTCTAATTTAACTTGTGTTCTTCAAAGACTGAGACAATCAAAGACAATATAAAAAACTTCCAGGCGTTTATATGTAATTTTGAAGGTTAGCAAGTAAATGGAGTATTTCCATTTAGGTGGTTACTAGTACGACACAATAAAATGCATTTATTATTGCTTGTTTATTTTCGAAAAAACAAACGAAAGTTTTCTTTTTGGGGGACAGGTGAAAAAAACTTTAAACCCACGTCTTTTCCCTTTAACACCCAAATAAATGTTAAAAGGGCATCATAAATTTAAAAAACCAATTTCAAAATCTTTGCTTTAAAAATGGGGTTTTTGGGCCAAAAATTTTAATATAAAATAAATTTGTCATCTTTAAGTGGAATAATGAAAAATGCATAAGTCAGTAGAATGTTTCCCTTTTTTTACCTCTTTACCATTTTGAAAAAATTAAAAGCCCAATAATTTAAAAAAATTTTTAAAAGGGAAAATTTTGAAAAATTGGCAAATTTAATAAAAATTTGGTGTTTTTTTAAGTAAAATTTTAAAAATTCATTTACATACTTGTATAAAAGAATTACAACATGAATTATGCATTTTCGATTTACATTTAAAATATGTTCACATGTTAAGTTTATTCACAAACACTGTATTGTAAGATAACGTGATTCATTGAACTCTGATTTCCATGTGATATTAATTAGATCTATTTGATTTAATTTCTTACTTATCAATTAATTTTGTCATATAAATATATAGTTTAACATTTATGATAATAGAAAATCATTATAAAGAGTATTTAGCCATGTCGTTAGTTATTTCTTTTTTTAAATAGATTTATGTTTCCGTATTAACCTACGAGTCTCTGTCAACATGCTGTCCTTAAATCATTAATCATCAGCCACTTTGATTTAAACACTGCGAGAATTGTTTTTATTAAATATAGTTACAAATGTAATAATACCTCCCTTTGAAAAAGTGTGGGTATATTGCTTTGCACAGCGTATGTCGGTACATCTGTTCGTCCGGCGAAGACAACACAGCGCCCGACCAAAACTAATAAACAATTTGGCCCTTTATGCTCGGATTTTGTTTGGAGAACTGATGGTTGACCCCTATTGATAATGTACCAGAAAATGTTAGTCCGATAATAACTAGAGAAGACTGGCTATAAGTACTCAAATTTGGTGTGAAGGTTTGGAACAAAGGACAAGGTCATTGTGGCTTTGAACATCAATTCGACCAATACAAAGAAAAAAAGTTAACCTAAGTTAACAGTAATAAAATACGGTGTTGAGGATAGTTATCACCAGAAAATGAGACAATTTTATTTTTGGACCAGTTGGTCAAAGGTCATTGTCATAGTAGCCTTTACTACAACAAAGCTTGTTCGAACAATAAGTAGAAAACGCCCAAAATATGGTGATCAAGGTTGCCGAGTTGGCAATATTGGTTTGCTTATTTCCATTTAAAATCATAAAGATAAAGTTATGAGACAGAATTATATAGGCTTCTTATTCCTGCGAAGTGACTTTGTTTTATTTTAGAAAAAAAAGGGCTAGCCCACCTAACAGACGGAGTCTCTATTCTTACTCCGCCGTACCCAAATGTATTAAAATAAGGCCAGAGGGACCAATGTTTGTATTTTCCAAAACCAATTGCACCATTGAGGCGAAGTTTTACTTGATTTGTTGCTAATTTCTTTTTGTTAGCTTTATGTAAACGGTTATATGTATTGTATCCCTTCCAACGTTACAAAAACATGATAAAATGGCCAAAATGGTTCAAAATTGCCTTCTTTGGAACACAGATTTCAAAAATTGCCTTTCCTTTGGAACACAAGATTGTCCAAGATTCAATACTTCCCTACAGAAGGGTACTGGCTCCACGTTTCAAGTTCACCTTAGCATTCAGGAAGTATTCAACGTTCGCTATGTTAGTCTATATGAATGATCACTCTCGATGTGAGGCTATTACTAATCGCACACACGCACGCACGCACAGACACACACACAGAGTAAAATTTAAAAAACAGCCTTTTCTTTTGAGAAGTTTTATTTAGCAATGTACAAGTATAACTGAAATTCTTGCAAGAATATATCTTTTACATTCAAAATATGCACAAAAATTAAATATAACAAATTTCATAATGTGACTGATATAATGGTAGTGATCGAAATCTCAAGAACACAGCAAAAACTGTCCAGATTATCATATCCATTACATGTTCATTGAAAATCAGCATAATCAATACTCGAGAGATATATATAGATATGAAATTGTTCAAGTATAACGTTTTTGGTATTCATTCAGTATCAGTCACGGTTACTAGTGTCGTTGTATGAGGGAATATATAATATATATTATTGTAAATGTAATCTGGAGTTCGTAAAGTATCTGTTGAAGTGAATATTTCTCTGTGTCCGATCCCAAACGCACGATACTTCCTTAACAATATTCACTCAAGAAGATTACAAATTCCAGGTCGTACAAACGGTACAATATATACAAAATTAATGTTCTGTAAAAGACACTCTTGACAATATTTACATTCCAACAACAAACCCACAGAAGTTTCCTATGACGGCTAAATTGTGATCACTATATGTCCGAACGATTCTTATTTAAAACTGCCACTATTACAGTTCTTACAGACCTGATTCATGTTCTCGATTTTATTGGATGAAATGTGTAAAATAATTCATAATAAACCGATTACGTTGCTTTCCATTCTTGGCCTATTTACACTTTAAAAACAGGTTAATAACACAGGATGGTTATCTTTAACACCAATGTATTACCAGTAATACTATGACATTCATGATTATTTAGAGGAACTTTACTTCAAAGACTGTTCGGTCTTGGTTCTTTACTGCCTCCAAACCTGCCTTAACCGTATCTAAATCACTTGATTATCTGAATATTTATATGTTACTATTTGCAGACGATATGGTGGTATTTACTACAAATGCACAAAGTCTCCAAGCGCAGCTAGATAGTTTATACGTATATTCTGTTAAATGGAGTCTGAAAATAAATTGTTAAGAAAACAAATATTTGTGTATTTAGGGAAAAAGAAAAACAAAAATTGATAATAATTGGTTTATTAATGGTTGAGAAAATAGAAGTTGTAGAAACATTTTGTTACCTTGGAGTTAACTTTAAGTATAATGGGTCTATGAATGATGCAATGAAATCTTTATCAGAGCACGCATTAAAAGCTTGTAAACAGCCTGTATTCAATCTTCTCAAGAATAAAGTTTGATGTTAAGGACTAAAACTGTTGCTCTTTGACAGGATGGGTAGAACCAATACTACTATATTGTGCTGAAGTCTTTGGTATTTACAATACAGATGTTCTAGATAGAATTCAAATGAAGTTTCTGGTAAAAAAGATTCTAGGTGTTAAAATGTCTACACCAAATATGGCTGTACTTTGGGAGAACTGGAAGATATCCGATATCTATCTTATGTAAAAGAGAGAGTTTTTGAACTAATTGGGTGAAAATTTAAAACAGAAATAAAAGTTCGCTTATTTATAAACATTTTTCAACTGCAATATCAAGAAACAACAATCAAAATTGGGCATATTATGGGCAAAAAACATGTTAAATCTCTTCTAGATTCTCTCGGCCGACGGCTATATTTTTGGTACAATTTTCAACGACGATATTTCTATGAGTATCTTAAAATGCAGATTAAGAGATCAGTTTAAACAAGAATGGAGTGGTTCTATTCGTAGTATGGTCCAAAAACTTGATTATTATGTAAAATTTAAGAAAGAATTTGGTTTATGAAAAATATCTTGATTTTATTGAAAATGACTATTTGAGAAAAACTATTTACATGTTTCAGATTATCAGCGCACTCGCTAGCTATCGAAAACTGGGAGATATATAGGAACTGATAGAATAAATAGAATTTGTAGATATTGCAATTGTAATGTATTGAGTCAGAGTACCACTTTTCTTATGACCTGTCAAAAATATTCAAATATTCGTACCAAATACATGCCACATATTTCGTGGCCAAATCTTAATTTGTTCAACCGTATGATGGGGTTCAAATAAAAAGAAAACTGTATTGAATATGTGTAAATATCTTAAAGAAGCATATACTGTTAGAAATGATGTCTTTAAAATGTACACTTTTTCTGATCACTATGAATATATATGTATATGTGTTGATAAATATTGTTTCATATAAAATTGCTTTATATGTTTGTATATATGATCAATATTTGAAGTATTTTTTCTGTTCATTAGCCAAAGGCAAGTTTTTGTCGATATTTGCTAATAAAAGTTGTTGTTGTTGTTGTTGTTGATATAGACTCTAGTTTTGACATCAATCGCTCTTCTGTCTTCTTCCTCATTTTCAACTCGGTTTCTAGGTTACCAATTTTACTATTCATCAAGTCTTTATCCTTCCTCAATTCCGTGTTCAGCAACTCTGTACTCACTAATGTTTCCATTTTAGTTTCAAGATAATCAACTTTAGTAGTCACGCGTTCATTTTCTCTCTTCAATTCCTTAATGTTCAATTCTGTACTTAATAATTTCTCCGCTTGACTTTCTAGGTTATCTTTTATATTTTGAAACATATCAGCACTGTTACTTTTATTAGATGCCAAAGAGTTCACCAAGTTGACAAACATATCTCTTGTTCTAACATTTTCAAGTTTGTCCGCGGCAATCCCCTTTATGATATACTAGTAGTCGACAGTTTTTCTTATCACTGATACATCTACTTCTGTGCTCGTTCCTTTACTGTGAGGAACATCCTTTATTGTATCCAACTTGCTCAATTTGTCATCTATTACAGATAGTTTTCCAAATATTTCAGCTAGATCAGACCGTCGTGCATTGCTTAGTGTGGCAATGCTTGACTCAACGCCATCTATTCTCTCCATTGCATACCTAACACTAAATGCTGAACACTGACCAAATAAAAATAACAAAAAACGAACTCCATGAAACAACGCCATACTTGATAGATGAGTAACAGCGGTCAATTCAGAACCTTCCAAAATCAAAGTTCTTTGTCACCAAAATACAAAAATTCCGCTATCTTTTGGCAACGAAAACGTTGAAAGCAGTTATTGTTCCCGTTATTTCGTGTCCTACATATGTTAGATAATGATTGCAATAGTTTTGTATTTTTGATTTATTTCAAACAATTCGACAATTTATTTGAATTTTGTTAAAACATTTAAATTGTCAGACACCTCCTTTCCTTAAAGCATCACATAACAAAACGCCTTGCACAAATCAAACTGAAATCACATGTAATAACATTAACGATCTCCTCGTACTTTTAACATACTTTATATGTATTTCCTGTCAACAAAGCTATTTGCTTGCTTTTTTCCAGTTCAAGTGCATGTGTCAGTTTTTTTTTCATTTAATGCATTAGTTCTCATATGAAAGAGCTTATGGCGCCATAGTTTTACTTCATTATGAACACGGCTTAAAGAGGTAAGATTTTTTTCCCCTGAAAATAAGAACATTATTATCATCATTATTAGGCGTTATATAGTCCAAGTTTTGTGCATTTTAACTAACAGCTTAACCCCTGAATTTCGAACTACTAATATGTAGCTTTCTGTCTGGTACATATATGTAGCTATCTGTCTGGTACACATATGTAGCTATTTGTCTAGTACTTATATGTAGCTATCTGTCTGGTTCTAATATGTAGCTATCTGTCTGGTACACACATGTAGCTATCTGTCTGGTACTAATATGTAGCTATATGTCTGGTACTCATTTGTAGCTATCTGTCTGGTTCTAATATGTAGCTATCTGTCTGGTACTAATATGTATCTATCTGTCTGGTACACACATGTAGCTATCTGTCTGGTACTAATATGTAGCTATATGTCTGGTACTCATTTGTAGCTATCTGTCTGGTTCTAATATATAGCTATCTGTCTGGTACTAATATGTAGCTATCTGTCTGGTACTAATATGTAGCTATCTGTCTGGTACTAATATGTATCTATCTGTCTGGTACACACATGTAGCTATCTGTCTGGTACACACATGAAGCTATCTGTCTGGTACTAATATGTAGCTATCTGTCTGGTACACACATGTAGCTATCTGTCTGGTACTAATATGTAGCTATATGTCTGGGTACACACATGTAGCTATCTGTCTGGTACTAATATGTAGCTATATGTCTGGTACTAATATGTAGCTATCTGTCTGGTACTAATATGTAGCTATCTGTCTGGTACTAATATGTAGCTATCTGTCTGGTACTAATATGTAGCTATCTGTCTGGTACACACATGTAGCTATCTGTCTGGTACTAATATGTAGCTATATGTCTGGTACACACATGTATCTATCTGTCTGGTCCAAATATGTAACTATCTGTCTGATACTAATATGTAATTATCTGTCCGGTACTAATATGTTGCTATCTGTCTGGTACTTATATGTAGCTATCTGTCTGGTACTAATATGTAGCTATCTGTCTGGTGCACATATATAGCTATCTGTCTGGTACTAATATGTATCTATCTGTCTGGTACACACATGTAGCTATCTGTCTGGTACACACATGAAGCTATCTGTCTGGTACACACATGAAGCTATTTGTCTGGTACTAATATGTAGCTATCTGTCTGGTACTAATATGTAGCTATCTGTCTGGTACTAATATGTCGCTATCTGTCTGGTACTAATATGTCGCTATCTGTCTCGTACAAATTTGTAGCTATCTGTCTCGTACACATATGTAATTATCTGTTTGGTACACATATGTAGCTATCTGTCTGGTACTAATATGTAGCTATCTGTATGGTATACATATGTAGCTATTTGTCTAGTACACATATGTAGCTATCTGTCTCGTACACATATGTAGATATCTGTCTGGTACACATAGGTAGCTATCTGTCTGGTACACACATGAAGCTATCCGTCTGGTACTAATATGTAGCTATCTGTCTGGTCCAAATATGTAACTACCTGTCTGGTACTAATATGTAGCTATCTGTCTGGTACTAATATGTAGCTATCTGTCTGGTACTAATATGTAGCTATCTGTCTGGTACACACATGTATCTATCTGTTCTGGTACACACATGAAGCTATCTGTCTGGTACACACATGAAGCTATTTGTCTGGTACTAATATGTAGCTATCTGTCTGGTACTAATATGTTGCTATCTGTCTGGTACTAATATGTAGCTATCTATCTGGTACTAATATGTAGCTATCCGTCTGGTACTAATATGTAGCTATCCGTCTGGTCCAAATATGTAACTATCTGTCTGATACTAATATGTAACTATCTGTCCGGTACTAATATGTATCTATCTGTCTGGTACACACATGTAGCTATTTGTCTGGTACACTTTTGTAGCTACCTGTCTGGTACTAATATGTAGCTATCTGTCCGGTACACATATGTAGCTATCTGTCCGGTACTAATATGTAGCTATCTGTCTGGTACACATATATAGCTATCTGTCTGGTAATAATATGTATCTATCTGTCTGGTACACACATGTAGCTATTTGTCTGGTACACTTTTGTAGCTACCTGTCTGGTACAAATTATGTAAGCTATTTTGTCTGGTACTAATATGTAGCTATCTGTCTGGTACTAAATATGTAGCTATCTGTCTGGTACAAAATATGTAGCTATCTGTCTGTACTAATATGAAAGCTATCTGTCTGGTACTAATATGTAGCTATCTGCCTGGTACACACATGTAGCTATCTGTCTGGTACACATATATAGCTATCTGTCCGGTATACTAATATGTAGCTATCTGTCTGGTACACACATGTAGCTATATGTCTGGTACTTATATGTAGCTACATGTCTGGTACTAATATGTAGCTATCTGTCTGGTCCAAAATATGTAACTATCTGTCTGGTACTTATATTTAGCTACCTGTCTGGTACAAATATGTAGCTATTTGTCTGGTACTAATATGTAGCTATCTGTCTGGTACTAATATGTAGCTATCTGTCTGGTACACATATATAGCTATCTGTCCGGTACTAATATGTAGCTATCTGCCTGGTACACATATGTTAGCTTTCTGTCTGGTACTTATATGTAGCTATCAGTCTGGTCCAAATATGTAACTATCTGTCTGGTACTAATATGTAGCTATCTGTCTCGTACTAATATGTAGCTATCTGTCTGGTACTAATATGTAGCTATCTATCTGGTACTAATATGTAGCTATCTGTCTGGTACTAATATGTAGCTATCTGTCTGGTACAAATATGTAGCTATCTACATGTATCTGGTACTAATATGTAGCTATCTGTCTGGTACTAATATGTAGCTATCTGTCTGGTACAAATATGTAGCTATCTATCTGGTACTAATATGTAGCTATCTATCTGGTACTAATATGTAGCTATCTGTCTGGTACAAATATGTAGCTATCTGTCTGGTACTAATATGTAGCTATCTGTCTGGTACAAATATGTAGCTATATGTCTGGTACTAATATGTAGCTATCTGTCTACTAGAAATATTTAGTTTTATACATCGTACTAATATGTAGCTATCTGTCTGGTACTAATATGTAGCTATCTATCTGGTACTAATATGTAGCTATCTGTCTGGTACTAATATGTAGCTATCTGTCTGGTACAAATATGTAGCTATCTGTCTGGTACTAATATGTAGCTAACTGTCTACTAGAAATATGCAGCTTATACATCGTACTAATATTTAGCTATCTGTCTGGTACTAATATGTAGCTATCTGTCTGGTACTAATATGTAGCTATCTGTCTGGTACTAATATGTAGCTATCTGTCTGGTACTAATATGTAGCTATCTGTCTGGTACTAATATGTAGCTATCTGTCTGGTACTAATATGTAGCTATCTGTCTGGTACTTATATGTAGCTATCTATCTGGTACTAATATTTAGCTATCTGTCTGGTACTAATATGTAGCTATCTGTCTGGTACACACATGTAGCTATCTGTCTGGTACACACATGAAGCTATTTGTCTGGTACTAATATGTAGCTATCTGTCTGGTACTAATATGTAGCTATCTGTCTGGTACTAATATGTAGCTATCTGTCTGGTACTAATATGTAGCTATCTATCTGGTACTAATATGTAGCTATCTGTCTGGTACTAATATGTAGCTATCTGTCTGGTACTAATATGTAGCTATCTGTCTGGTACTAATATGTATCTATCTGTCTGGTACTAATATGTAGCTATCTGTCTGGTACTAATATGTATCTATCTGTCTGGTACAAATATGTAACTATCTGTCTGGTACTAATATGTAACTACCTGTCTGGTACTAATATGTAGCTATCTATCTGGTACTAATATGTAGCTATCTATCTGGTACTAATATGTAGCTATCTGTCTGGTACTAATATGTAGCTATCTGTCTGGTACTAATATGTAGCTATCTGTCTGTCTGGTACTAATATGTAGCTATCTGTCTGGTACTAATATGTAGCTATCTGTCTGGTACTAATATGTAGCTATCTGTCTGGTACTAATATGTAGCTATCTGTCTGGTACTAATATGTAACTACCTGTCTGGTACTAATATGTAGCTATCTGTCTGGTACAAATATGTAGCTATCTGTCTGATACAAATATGTAGCTATCTGTCTGATACTAACATGTAGCTATCTGTCTGGTACACACATGAAGCTATCTGCCTGGTACTAATATGTAGCTATCTGTCTGGTACTAATATGTAGCTATCTATCTGGTACTAATATGTAGCTATCTGTCTGGTACTAATATGTAGCTATCTGTCTGGTACTAATATGTAGCTATCTGTCTGGTACTAATATGTAGCTATCTGTCTGGTACTAATATGTAGCTATCTGTCTGATACTAATATGTAGCTATCTGTCTGGTACTAATATGTAGCTATCTGTCTGGTACTAATATGTAGCTATCTATCTGGTACTAATATGTAGCTATCTATCTATCTATCTGGTACTAATATGTAGCTATCTATCTGGTACTAATATGTAGCTATCTGTCTGGTACTAATATGTAGCTATCTGTCTGGTACTAATATGTAGCTATCTGTCTGATACAAATATGTAGCTATCTGTCTGATAATTAAAGTTATTATTAGATAATTCAGAATCGTAATAAGCAAGGCCTGAATTTTCTCTTTTTATTTTTATGTATTTGTGTAACATACTTCCTCAAGAGTTAAAATTTCTTCAAAATTTTAAAAATAGGTAAAGCGTATTTTTTTGTCTTCTTGTCTTAATCTATGCCGAGCGGACTTACTTAAAACAATTTTCCGATTATTTAAAAAAATGTTTGTTTCCATGAAAAGGGCGGGGCATATATGTTTAAAGCATTTCTTGTGATGTAGGCGCCTTTTTAAATACATTGAACAAGGATCTAAAGATATCTGAGAACAAAAACAAATCCAAACAAATTCGCATATATGGCGCAAGGTCGCTCAAACTTGTAGCAGGACATTTTCAGAAAGCCCCTAAAATATTGGCGATCTGTTGACGAGTGGTTATGGTTGCTAATGTTAAGTTATTAATTTAGCGACTGGCTGACTGATGAGAGCCAATCTGACTAAAGTTTAGATCTACTTAAGTTATTTCTTGCATTTAGCGTTAATTAAAAGCTGATTTCGATCAGATTGGATGAGGGTTCGAATCATGCGTGTACATTTGTATTCTTTCAGTATAGTACTGTTAACAAGTAATGACCCTTTAAATCTATCCTATAATGTCTCAAATAATGACAAGATGGTCTTAGTTATTCTTAATTGCTCACACAGGAACCGAAGACTGACAGGGCCATAAGTTCTATCATGCAGAAAAAGTTGTCTGGGTTAGGTCAAATGAACTTTTCGCTACATAAGTCTATATAAATATGTTAAAATTCTTGTTGCTGGAGCATTACTTACCGTGAAGATTTTCTTTCAATAATTTGCAAAATGACCATCAGATGATGCCACATCGCAAATATGAAACTAACGACTACACAATTCATGATAACAAATTTAAAATTTAAAAAAAAGAAGGAGAAAAAGAGAAGATACTCATAGGAAGTGCCAATTAAAATTAGCGTTGGTTTTTTTTTAAGAATTCCGTTATCTAAATGTATCATCCACTGATGACAACCGTGGACAGGCCACTATAGTCGCCGATTCCATAAATTTACCAACATTAAGTAAGAGCCACCAGATGATGTAACGTGTCAGATATCAAAGCCCTAGGTTATATAAAGTGTATATATTAGAAAAAGAAGAACTAAGCCCTTTGGCGGGGTTTAATTTTACTTAAGCGGCATAATGAAAACAAATTTATTATTGATCCAGTGGTGTTTCTATACGTCAAACAAGTCCCTATGACTTATTGTCTCTGGCAAAATGTTTTGAAGATTTTCTATACATATATTAAAGATAACGCCAAGTTTCAGCTTTCGGTAGTCATTGTAACTAACCAGACTTTAGCAGGGAATATAATGTCTTTGAACGTTATGCAAGAAACATGCCTGGTAAGTTAAATCACCCTTGAAAAACGTTTATTAGAAACAGGTGCTGTTTAAAGCAAAGAAGGACGGCGACTGACAGGCACAGGTTGACAACACAAGCTCATATTTCACTGCGTCATGATATGGCTTGACACGATTGAAAATCATTAAAGAAAAATGTCAATCACACTGTAACAGTCTGTCAATAAAAAGATAAAAGACGTTCTAAGAACAAATGACTTTAATTATCAAAACTATAAAAAAAACTTTCGGCAAATTTTATTAAGAGAATTACGTACATAACTGAACATCTAGAAAAGATAACATACCATTTTGTCATACAATGTATACGACTTTTTTAAAAAGTGAAATCTTAGTGTATTTCATTTTAAACATTATTTACCGAAAACAAAGTAACTGATAAAGATTTATTCAACCCATAAATTGTAAATGGAACATCAACATTTTTTAGCTATGAATTTAAGTGTAAATATGATAAAAAAAATGACATTAATTTCATTTCATCTTTATCCAAATAAATATTTGACAAGAAAATTATAAAGTTGTCCGACACTTTATATGTTTCTAAAGGATATATATAACATTGTATTATAAAGTGTTCAAAGATTGCAAAATTGTTCTATTTTGTTTTTCTTAGGTTACCTTCCCTTGTTGATATCAATATTATGAAACAGAATTAAATGTTTAAAGAGGTTAATACAAGCATGGTTTCTACAGAAACATTTAATTCTGTTTCATAATATTAATATCAACAAGGGAAGGTAACTGTGACAGGACATGTTGATAGATAGATACTTTATTAAGTTCAATGTACATGAAGAGCTGAACATATATACAAACATAAAATTATGAAAATAAAAATTAAAAAAAAACGCTTAAAACAACTAGTTTTACTATACGAATATGTAGTCAAATATAACTGCAAACATAAAGTATGTTATTAATTTAGGGATATCAACAATCCAGAAATCAATATTTACAATATTTCTAGGAACATACTCATATTAAGAATCAATAAATGAATATATAAATAATTGAATAAAGCATAGAAATGTATCACAATGTCAGCTCTATATTCCAACTATAAGAATTTGTCAGAGTGCTTGTGATTATTCTGAGGGGTACGGCTAACATAATGTTTAACTAAATTAAAGAATAGCTACAGAATATGACGGAAGTTTTGAAGAACTGTTTTCTGGCAAGTTATGAATATAAGATTTTCTACACTTTCTCTCGCTCATTGCTGTCTTTTTCTTCCTACTTATTTGTGAGACATACTCCGTACTCGACGGAAAACAAATATGTCTATCCTTTAATTAATTTAATTTACCGCAATGAAATTCAAGCACATTAATTTATGCAATTGATTTAAACAAAAACAACATTCACAGTATTTTGTTACTATCACTATAAAACAATCTGGAGGTATTTTACTTCGAGGATTGAAGGAAAATTACCGAAGTTTCATTTCGACAAATTTGAGAGAGTGTGCACCTGTTCTTTTTAAGTGGTACCAGACTATTCCTTTACCATTTGGAAAAAATGGACCGTGATAATAGAATCCATTTAAGTTTGAACTATGGCAACTGTTATACCACCATGCTCCTCTATAATCTTCAGCGCAATTCCATTCCGCTTCATCATTATCTCGATCTTTTGTGGAGAATTCTTGAGCATTATGATTACTTAATGAATCTCCAGCAGTTCCACTATAACCGCTCACTTCCAGAGCGTAATTTTCCTCCTCAGACTTTATCTTAAAAGTACTATACTTAGCATATGCTTTCTTTCCCTCGAAACCTTCCATATCTATCGTAACTCATGATTTCCAGTTGCCGTAAGAACATGTATATTCTCATTGCCAAGCCAAAACTCCCCAAACAAATTCCCGAAGCCAATTTTATAGTCTGTCCAAACACGTTCAAAGTCCGTATAACCGTCTTGACGACGCTGAAAGACCGTCCATCCTCCGCCATCAGTGGTTTGATCACAAAAAACCTGCATCCCATTATTTAATTTATATATGCCATCATATTTAAAAGTTGACAATAAATCGGAACATGATGCAAATGTTCTTTTTTCTCCATTCCTTGTCGTCAAATTTGCCTTAATCGTATCTACTTCATTTGATATAGACTCTATCTTTGACATCATTAGTTCCTCTTTTTTGTTCCTCAGTTCCAGCTCGGTTTCTAGATTGTTAATTTTCCAAGCCATCCAATCCTTCTCGCCCTCCAATTTCTGATTAAACAATTCTTCCACTTCAATTCCTATATTATCAATTTTACTAGTCATTTCTGTTTCTAAAATATCAATTTGACTAGCCATTTGCTTCATCGTGTTCCAGATAATCAATTGTGTGTTCATTACGTTTATCATTTGCCTTTCTACACTACCCGTTTTATTTTGCAATATATCAACACTGTTGCTAAT
This sequence comes from Ruditapes philippinarum, assembly GCF_026571515.1. Lineage (NCBI taxonomy): Eukaryota > Metazoa > Mollusca > Bivalvia > Venerida > Veneridae > Ruditapes > Ruditapes philippinarum. The sequence continues at coordinate 74,779 of NW_026859372.1, read as the reverse complement.
ATTAGATGTCAAGAAAGAATTCACTTTGACCAATTTCTCTCTTATTTTCGCATTTTCAAGTTTTTCTACAGCGATCCCTTTCAGAATATAATCGAGAGTTTTTCTTATCTCTGCCTCAACATCTTTTGATGTCTCTTGATTACTGCGACCAATATCCTTTATTGACTCCAGAACGCTTACTTTTTTCTTTATTGCAGATAGTGTACCAAATATTTCAGCTAGATCAGACCGACGTAATTTGCTTAGAGTATCGATTCTTGATTCTACACCTTCTACTCGCTCAATTGCATAATTTACAGTAAATGCTGAACACTTACCAAATAAAAATATAAACCAACTAATTTTATTAAGCAACGCCATGCCTTTATTAGTTAAAAAAAACTATTGTTCCAGTCGTTTTTTGTTTTTTAACGATTTGACAATCTGAATTTCAATATCACATAACAATTTAAATGTCCTAATCGCATGACTTCTTTAAACGTTTTGACAAAGGTCAATTTGAAACCACATTATACACTATAAACACTCTTCTATCTCTTTAATACTTAAAACACTTATGTATTTCCTGACTTCAAGGCTATGCATGCGCAATAAATTGACATTGTATGTATGTATGTATGTATGTATGTATGTATGTATGTATGTATGTATGTATGTATGTATGTATGTATGTATGGTATGGTATGGTATGGTATGGTATGGTATGGTATGGTATGCCTGCCTGCCTGCCTGCCTGCCTGCATGCATGGATGTATGTATGTATGCATGCGTATGTATGTATGTATGTATGTATGCATGCATGCATGTATGTAGTTTATGGTTAATGAGGGTCCATCCGCCCTTTCAGGTACAAAATGCAGCTTTCGCTGTCGAGTACGGACCCCGGACATGTCATAGGTCATGTCCTTAAAGAGTTAATTTTGAAGCACAAAGTGGTGATAATTTACCTCCATGCAATTTCCACGGAGTATTAGCCAAAGATATGAATTTTGAGCCAAAAGTAGGTCACTGTATGGCGGTCAATGAGAACCTAAATGTACAGTAACCTGAGACAATATGAAAGGGTAGCCCTGAAAAGGGCTGTGGTGCCAGTAAAATGCCTGTCGTTCAAGCTGTCTATCCGTGCTCACGCACCTTAGCACACCATCATTGTCGACCCAAGAGCCTACTGTGTAGGACCACTCCTCTCGGCTTTAGTCAGGACATCGGCAGCTGGTCCGCAGCACAAGTTCCGATCCTTTTCGCCGTCCCCAGTCTTCAAATTTTCTAACACCCTAATATCGTAGATGGTTAATTTTCTTTCATGTAACAATATAAATGACAAAAGGAAGACCTAGATTTCAAATAATCAAACAAAGGGAATAAGGCAAACGTTCGGTTAGCCATTAAATTTAAGTGATTTAGGAGCCGACCTTTAAAGTGACAAATTAAGGTAAAGTAACTTGTAACATTAATGAAGTGCTATGGTGCCGAGCAAAGGGCCTACCTTTCAAGTCGTCACTGCGTACTTTATATGGGCTCACGAACCCTGTAGTCCTTCCTCGTCGTCAATGTATTCTCTGTAGGGCCTCTCACATGGGCTTCATCATAGACGCCGGAAGCTGGTTCGTAGGATTTGAGAGCAGCCAAACTCCTCGACATAATGTGGTTTTAGTTTGGCCACTAGAATCTGCCTCAATATACAGAAACAGCCCTCGGATCTTTACCTGTCGGTGTGTTCTTGGTGAAAAAATGTCCGACCAATATTCTGCCGATGCCATGTGCTTCTCAACGACAAGTGGATGAGTGAGTTTGAATTACTGTTGCTTTATTTTGTGTGTGTTTTACAAATAAATAAAGACGAATGTTATCTAGTGGGATTCAGTTTGTACGCAATTTGAGGCTTAAATTGTTACTTTTAACAAATGCATGTATATAGATTACTCGTGATTTCATAATGTTTTAATACAACTATCTAATATATGTAAAGATATGAAAATGCTTAAATAAGTGTACAACAGATGTGTTGGGCTACTGCCAACATTAGAAATAGCCCTGCCCACAAAGTCTAAATGTCGTAACATAATTTTTCTGAATTTTTCTCATGTAATAAGTTACGAAAAAATAAGAAATGAAAGAAATCAATAGTTTTGTATCTATATAAATAATGTAAAAAATGAAATAAAAAGTAGAGGGGAGGGGTTAGATAAACACACATCAGTGTGTATTTTTTAGTAAGGTTCAATCAGATCATTGCTAATTTACGTTTAACATTTACCACTATTTACCTATCATTTTTTTTTAATTATAACGGCATTCTGCAATTCCTGAAAAAGTCATGATACAAACAAACAAAGAGAGGAGAAAAAACACCAAAAACGAATAAACAAACAAACAAAAACCAAGTAAAACAACACAAACAAAACATAAAGTTCATTTGTTAATGTAATTCATTAGTCAAGCTAATAATTAAGTTTAAACCGTAAACGTCCCGAAACTTCAATGAAGTTGGCACACGTAAAATGTTTAGCCAGGTAAAACACCATTAAGCATGCAGTGTCGTCTGCTGTTAAAGGGAGGTAACTCGCATACAGGTAAATTTGTACAGGTGTAAATCAATAACGTCGTACATTCCTTTTACTATTATTGTAGTACATGTTGACAGCAAATATGGCGGAAAAGAGTGACGGTAGTGATAAAAATAGTGAAATATTCACAATTAGCGAGTTTACAGAGTGTTTTGATCTTCCAAAATGGGTTGAAGTTGTTGGGGGCAAGGATGTTGGCCCCACGGACAATGGATCGTGCAATATTAAAAAAGGAATGATATTAATTTTACGGACATTAGCTGTTGACAAAGTAACTTTATCGTTTACTGATTCGGATACTGGAGTCAAACGGATAGTTCAAGTTTCGCCGGACACTCAAGTGAAGTTTAAAGTGCTCTTACCGAATCCGGATTTCAAAGCGCCACAAAAACCTAGAACTGTATACGAGAGAGTGTCAGATCTTCTGACTGTTTGTCCGACATATTTTAAAGCTAATGTATTCTACGATGACCCATATTTACCAGCTATTGTCAAATCAGGTGAAGTGTTCAGATTTATACGTCAGATAAAGCATGAATCTGACCGACGGACATATCTTCAATGCGAGGATGCCGACGGCAATATCATAGAATTACCGTGTGAATGTCGCGGTGACTTTACAGCCGTCGAAGACGATAAATCGTACAGTTTGAAAGAAGTCCTCGAACTTGGTCCAGTGGATCGGAAGTTAATATTGTCACGTGACCATATCAAAATGGATCTAGTCGAAGAGGCGGGAAACGAAGAAAATTTATATTGTAATCTTTCTCATTCAGATGGAACAGACGTTTTGCAAAGGATTATGGGGCTGCCCCTGTCCTACAGTGGTCTTTTAACTTATCATAAACCAAAAATGTTTCTGGCAGCTTCACCTAGCGACAATCTTCAAGAGGTTTGGAAGATACCGCTCTCTGTTGATATTCAGGTTAAAGAGTTCACTGAAGATCAATATGAAAGACCCACTATTGCATGTACAGAATCATCTAGTCAAACCCCTGCCTTCAAACTTTACAAACTTAGTGAACTCCTAGACACATATCATGAGGATTTCCCGGTGCTTGCAACATTGGTGCATTATAAGGATATGCCTGTAGATTTTAAACATTGTTTAGAACCAGGATGTGATGTAATTATCCATGACATTGAACGTTTTGACAGAATTTTAGCAAAGTCAGGTGAAATGCAGTTCTCTATAGCAAGAAATATGGAAGGAAGATTTAGAAAAACGTTAAAGAAATTTGAATCGTTGGAAGATTTAAAAGCAGCTCATCCAAATCCTCTAAGTGACCATCTTTATGTTAAAGTTCTTCAAGAAATTGCTTCCGATTTCCCAGTTGCTTTTTCATTACAAACGGGGGATGTATTGAGATTTAAAAGTTTGCAAACAAAACTGCTCAAAATGAAATCTAAAAAGTTTGGTCCATTTCAGGTTATTAATTGTGAGAAAAGTAAAGAATCAGGTTCATTCGAAAAAATACAATTACCTGTAGATTTAGAAGTGTGTTTGCACGAGATGCCATCGAGGACCAAAGCAGAGGGATTCACTGCGGAAGAGGTCTTCCGGTATAAACCTGAACTTCCGCTAAATGTAGATTTTCTTGCAGACGATAAAAGTTTATGGAGTTGTTTGCCAATAAGTTCAGAAATCTCTTTGACTAATTTTGTAACAGAGGCTATTGCAATAATTTCTCCTGTGCCAAAATATGACCACACAGAAGACTCTCGTAAATATATTGACAATCGTATAAGGGATTGTTTGCTGGTCCCCACGCGTCATCATATGATGCTAACAGTTAAAGACTGTCTTGGTTTCCCGCCTGGATACTTTATGTTTCCTGACAAAAGTGTTTTCATTCACTGCCCAGTAGAAAAAATCAGTAAACAGTCTTACGAGGAACTGATTAGACATAATGACATGGCGTACGAAGATTATGAGCCAGAATCTCCGGTCAGTGCCGGAAGTGGAATACTCCTGCCTTCAAGGTGTGTACTGATGACTTTTCTTAAGCACCACATGTTGTTTGGCAATTTTGAAAGCAATCGCAACTTGTCCTCAGTTACAGAAATAATTTCAATTGTAGGTCCCTTTAATTCCATCAGATATCTTTTATCCATTAAGTTTTAAAAATAAAGCATTAATGGTTTACAAATATGATAATTTTATGGCTTTTACAATGCTTGTATGTAGGAACTAAAAACCACACTGAATTTTGAATAAGTGCTTAGAAGTAGACGACGAAATATAAATACATTATACATGTACATGTATTCACCACCTGAAATGACAACGATAATTGATACACAACATGTAATTAATGGGATATTTTTTATCGTGGGTGGGGGTGAAATATGCTTTCAGTATTTGGGGAAAATAGAACATTATTTTATTAATTCATTGCATAAAAATTATCACTGCACAGCAAAATGTAACTCAAGTTCGCCAACTAAGTATTCGTTATTCCATAATTACTATGCCATGTTTCATTTCATTCAAGGTTATACGTTCTGTAAAGCTTCAGGCAAATTCCAATGTATAACAAATATATTTATTATAGTTTGTCAGAAGAATTTCTCCAAAGTTATTACCGAAACACAGTTGGTATTCACTTTTGTTCCAAGAAAAAAGCTATGTTTTCCAGATGCTCTGGGGCTATTTACCACCATTTCCAATCACTGATTATTAGTATATTAACTGTAATGTAACTGTTTACAGTGAATATAGCATATTTAATAAGTAGATAAGAAAAATACCAACAGTTTACAAAATATTTAAACTTGATTAATAAATTACATAATTGTCATTTTCTTTTTTTGTGGATGAAAAAAAATGTGAACACCACCGTCTTTGTTGTTAGAACATTTTTGTTAGTTTGTTTCTGTCGAAGAAGAACTTAACAAATTTGAATGATTATTATTCTATACCTAAAGTAATAATACTTTCAAAAATGTTTAAATGTTTGAAAAATGAAGAGGATCGTGATTTGTTTAGAAAACAAATGAACAATATTACATAAAATTAGCCTACATACTTATAAAATGAGTCACCTCTCCTTATGTAGAAAAAAGACTATTAACCTTCTCTTTTAAGTAGAAACAGAGATTTTTATCTCCTGATTATTAAGCAAATAGTTCCTCTACCTCTCCCCCACCCCCATCACAAGTCACATTTTAAGGGGGTGGGGGATATTGAGTATGACTTAAATACTGACTATCACCTTCACTGATAGTGTAGTAAATAGTCAAACCTCCGGCAAAAAGTAATGTAGGAGATAAAAATCTTTTGAATATAATTATGATTATGTTAACTTCAATGAGAAGTGCAGTATTTGGGAGACTTAAAATCGATTACTGTAGTCTATACTTCAATCATCTTTTTCTGAAGTACAAAAGAAAGGCACCTTATGATTCAATCTCTAAGAGAGCACCGGTTTATTTATTAACTTTTAAAAAAACTTTTTATAATTTTTGTTTTGCAGATCAAAATCAAAAGATTCGAAAGAGTCAGAAACCGTGAACAAGCGCCTGTCTAAGTCATTGACCAATATGTTTAAAAACAAGCCGAATATATTGAATAAATTAAAAGGACGTAAATCATCGGCTGACACTTCCGGAAAACCCGTGACGTTAGCAGTGCAGAACGACACATACCAGGCGGGTTCCATGCATAGCAGCGAGTCATTTGAAGGTTTGATTAAGTTTATTTTGAAAGCTAGTTGTAAACGTGACTTTTTGCGTAACGAAAAATGATGAATTATAATTATCTGCATGTATTTAATATAACGCTTGACAGCGGAAAGAGTATACAGTTCATTTAAAACTAGCTATATGTTTTAGTTGACGTAACGAAAATATGTGAAACATACAGAAGGAACCGTTCAAGCATCCTTCGTATGATATTTTTATTGCTGTCAGTCTCTTTGTTTTCGATCAGTGATTTTCATGGTGCGGTTGCATTATGTTACTAGTATATTACATGTATTTCTTTCTAGTCTCTCATCCATATATATATCTAATTTATCATGCAAATTAGTTTGCCTACAAGCTTTATTTACATATTTGTATTATTTTGTTGTTAATGCTCTTTTGTTTGTGAAATTTGATGTTTATCACATTGATGCCCATATGAATATCCCAGACATGTACAGTCACATACAGTAATATTTGTTGCTTTTATTCCGAAATGAAATTGACCTTCAAAGTCAAAATTTTATTGTTATAAGAACATTTCACCACACAATTTTATTTCTTAGATCGTTTACGGATAAGGCATAATTGTGTCAGAGGTGTTATAGGAGCACTTCTTCTTGTTGGCATATTTTGTATGAAAAATCTTTTTTCATTTGTAGAGGACAATATCTATGAGTCAGTAAACGTCAAAGGGAAACACTCTAAAAGCTAGCGCATGTCAACACTCCGCTAGGTAAGAATATTTATAACTTGCTTTATTGTTAAAAGTTTCAAGTACTCACCAGTGATAACCAGGACAAATTAAAGTGTTCCACAGAAAACAAACAATCAGAACCCCTCACATTTTTATCAATCGCCACTTTCCGGCCCTTTCCGTCAATCTTCGGATTATGAATTATCGTCGAGGTGTTCCGATCTACAAAAAATTGTCGGAAAGTGTTCTGGTGCAAAAATGTTTTTAAATTATCATAAACTTATAAATAAAATATTGAAAAATATTGATGAAAAAATTATGTATTTTCATTTTCCGTATTTTCACTGTAAAATTAAATTTTCACTGCAGTAAAAAATATTTAATTTCCGTACTTTCACTGGTGTCTTGCCGGACTACTTTCTTCTAAATTCAGCCAATACACACAATGTTAGGGGAAGTCTTTTAAATTTTAATGTCAAAAAAAATATATAAATAAACAGAAAATTAAAGTGTTTTTTTTTCTATAAATACAGGATTTATCTTCATCTTGTGGTATGAAAATTATCATATTTAACTTGTGGCTACCGCCACTCATGAAATATTTAAAATAAATCGTGTATTAATAGAAAGAATATCGTCTATGTATCGGAGCTATGATGCAAAAAAAAACTTTATGTGTAAATATGTTACAAATTCTTGTCTAAATCGTCACTCTACAAAATTCCTTATATTCACATTAGATGATAAATTTTTTTTTCGAAAACGCCGACAAAAATGAATAAATACTGAGAACGAAATATTTCTAAAGTTAAAATTTGCGCCATGGAAATTGAGACTTAAATGTGTCTAGTAAAATACATATACATATACAATGTGCGCGTACACGTATTTAAATAAAGAGAAAATCAATGAGAAAAAGAGAGCATTGTGATGGTAAAGTCTTTCCACCAATTCACCTCAATCGTTCGGTAAGCAATAACATACTTAACAGACAAAAAAGTATATACGCTTACACTCAATTACAAAACCTCTTAAGAAGCTATCTTAGAAATTAGCACAAGCTTTTCTAAATTACCCACATGTTTCACGGAATTCTCAATAGGTATCACTTTGTCAGCGTTTGTGAGCAAATTATCGTCTGCAGAAAAAAATTAATCATAACAACTTATTATATTTGTTGGCACTGTGTAAGGTGTACTGAAAGACGTTTTTTCACATAAATAATCAGAATTAGGAGAGAAAGTTTTTTCGTTATGAACATTTCAGCATATATTGTTTCTTCCGGAAGAATGAAGAAATATTGCATTTTGTACAATACATTCTTAAGTAGTGAATTCTATTTGAATTTCGCATGAAGACAGTTTTGTTGTTGTTGTTTTTTATACCGTAGATACCTGCATGTTTAGTGCCATATTTTATGCTTTACCAGATTTTTATAAATTATTAATAGAAATATTGAAAACAGAAAAAAATAAGTAAATAAAAAATGCCATTGTTACGTATCGGCTGTTCTATTCAAAGTAAGTGAAACAGCAAGTGTGAGAAAAGTGTGTTTTTTCGACATATACTGGAATTGTTATTACTAAGCACATTACTTGTTTGGCTTATCACAACATTTTGCTTATAATAATACCTGTAACATAAACCATTACACCACCAACAAATTAACTACTGATTGGGATTTACGTCATACTGGCATTGTTACTGGAATACAGTGCAACCTTTATAGTGCGACCCTCTGTAAAGCAATAACCTTCGTACAACAAAGGTATCATTTCTAGATAATTTTATCGCTCTTAAACACACTTATCAGCAATTAGCAAAATCTTTGTATCGAAAGGGGCGTTTTTATGCAATGGTAGTACCATATTTAAAATACCGGTGCGGGCGACGGGCCATTGGTTTATTTATGCAAACACCGGTGGTCATCTGAAAGCGCGTTGTATCGCCGACCTTCAGTAAACCAGCAGAATAGCTATCTTTTTTAATTCTAATTCACACGTTTTAAGATCTCTTATTCGCCTTGCCTGCCGATTCTAGCGAATAAAATAAGGTGTTTAATTCATGGCAATATAATTAATTATGTTGGTATGTGATAAAATTCATCGGCTGTCACTATTCGGAACACGCGGCCAATAACTCTTATCCAAAATTTGACGAAAATGGTCGATCTGCTTTATTGATCATGTCATTTCTTATATTTTTTTATTTCTTTTTCTTTTCTTTTCCTTTTGGTTTCTATATACTGGCCGTCGGAATACATGTACAATATTTACTTATACCGCTTACTATAGGTGAATGTTATACATTTTGTAATTCAAGGACTAGAAATATAATTGTGTGAAGTCATATCAAATAGCTTCGGAAATTTTTCATATCATTTGACATACATAGTCGGTATGACTATATGTTTATTTCACTGTTTCTTCTAATCTATCAATAAAACTTGCGAAAAAGTCGGCATATTCCGTCATTTTCCGTGTTTTAAGTAATTAGCGTTTTTACAAAACATTTTAATGCCAATTGATTCTTTTTCAGATTTACACGAAAAAAAAATGAAATAACAAAAATACGGAAATAACAAAAATACGATATGGTTTTACTCTTTTAGAAAACAAGCGATGTCTTGAGTAAAAATATACTGACTATTATAACATACTGTATTATATAGTGATTCATCGATTAAAGTTAAAAAAATAGTTACTGATCACCACCGTGACTCATTTTGTGATTTGTAACAGATACTGTACATAGCCTATAGGATTATGCTATGGTATAGTACAACTTGTTTAGACTTGTTATATTTTTACAAGGTTGGAAGAGTTTCCTCCCCTACAAATTGGTCTAAGTCTTTTACTTCGGTTGTTTTGTGATACCCCAATGGGCTTCCTTTATAAGAAATTATGCAAGCACTGTTTGTATTGAGTCTGTTTTTATGAAGATATTTTTTCTTTTCCTTTCAGGAACACAACATATCAACATTCTGTAGACGACGCTAAAAAATCTGTTTTAAAGAGAACGATGTTATTGGTTGATCTGTTATTTTCTGGTTTTGTTACACTCCACAGGGTCACTGTTGATAACATTTGGTCGATTATAAAGAGGACTGCATTACTTAACTGGGCATTATTCCAGTCCGATTTTTTTTTTTTTGGGGGGGGGGTGTTTCTTCCAGGGTGCTTTGATAATGTACTAGGTTTTCTTGGTTGTTTTTAGGGTCTTTTACTTAAGTTCTGTAAAAGTTGACCCAAATACACTTTCAAAGCACCGCGACAGCCCTCTCCCCCATTCCAGCAGTCACGAGCGATCACCTGAGTAGGACCAATAACCTTCTGTTAGTTAGCTGGACATTTTTTCTCACATGAAATGTACTAAACCACTGACAGAAACAGTATTAGGGACCTCTGTCACGTGACCAATGAAAAGGTATTAAACTTCAAATTAAGCGGACTTTGGCAGATATAGAGTGCAAGCAAATATGGACAAATACATTTTATGAATATACATGTAATACTTCTTTATTAGACGGAAGAAAATACTAGGCCATTATGAATTAACGATCACTTTTTTGATTATTATTTCATATATCAACCCTACCCATTTGAGATTATTCATTACACTAATCAAACTTTGATCTATACAAGGTTGTAATTAAAACATGAGAATGCATATTATGATCGTGGTGCTGTCGCAACTTTCCGGCCCTTTCCGTCGGAATTCGGACGACATTTCGGAATTCGGACGACAAAATTATCAATTCGCTTTCTGCAGTATTGTAACAATGATTTGATTCTATAAACGGTTGCTTCAACTTTGATTTTATTACAAAATTGTATTAACACGAGTTTTAGGAAACATTTGAAAATATTTAAAGATTTTTCAATAATAAGATTTAACAATAATTTTCTGTTCTCTATCTCGAAAGCAGCATTCGCTCCAGATTAATTTAGTCAACATTCTTAATACTTATTACTTAACAATATAAAGCGTGTAAATTAAGTAAATTTAAAAAGCTTTAAAAGGAAATGTAGCATTTTAGAACACGTGGCATTTGTTATTTATAGAAACTATGACAATTCAATATTTAACACGTGACATTTGTTACTGTAAGAAAATACGGCAATTTTAACATTGTAAGATCTCATGACATTTGTGGTAGCCATATAACATTCTAAGAACGCTTGGCATTTGTTATTGTTATAAAGTATGGCAATTTATCATTGTATGAACACATGGCATTTGATATTGTTAGAAAATATGGCAATTTAACATGGCATTTGCTATTGTTATAAAATATGCAATTTAACATGGCATTTTTTATTGTTAGAAAATTGGTAATTTAACATGGCATGGCATTTGTTATTGTTAGAAAATATGACAATTTAAAATGGCATTTGTTATTGTTAGAAAATATGGCAATTTAACATGGCATTTGTTATTGTTATAAAATATGGCAATTTAACATGGCATTTGTTATTGTTATAAAATATGGCAATTTAAAATTGTAAGAACACATTGCTTGTACCATGGAGTTCATTAACAAGTATTAATCATATCTAATATATTTTTAATTATTTAAATAAGATAAAAATTTTGGAAACTTACAAACTCTTCTACATGTAGTTATTACATGTAAACAAAATATCCCCTATCAAAACATTCTACTGCTGCTTTTGTAAGTAAAGTGAACATACCGCTCCCTCTAATTAAAATTAACTATCATAATTTAACTTCAATTTTTTAACTATGTACACTTGTATGTACAAATATTCTGTTAAGTATATATTATATTTTGTCCTTAAAATGTTTTTAGCTGTTCTTTTCCTTATTTTTTGATATCTTACCTTGACAAAATTATGATTTTATATCAAAGCATTATTTTATCCAAAAAGTACTATTGTATTGAGTAATAAACTAAAAAATAATAAAGATCGTTTGTTATAAATTTACCATAGAAACACCTTGTGGTGACATTAAGTGGCTTTGTTTCAAAATTCATGACAGTTGCATTTTCGTGTCTAGAAGTTTGGATGATCAATGGTCGTTAGCAACTATTCTTAGTTTCAAATAAACGGCGTTACCGAGTGTTTGCAGTTAAGCTGACTAGTTTGCCAATGGTCCTTTCCCGTGTTCAGTTTAATTGGCTATCCATTTGCTACACTGGAATAATTCAACAGTGACTGGCTTGACTTGAATTTGTTGGTGAGCTGTTGATCCAGCAATGGACAGAAAAATGTTGGGCTAATTTTTTTCACAGCCAAAAACTGGAAAGGTCAAGCTCTAAATGGAACTGGAAGTGATACGATGACGTGTGAGTACGATACTTGTTATAGTATCATGAAGTTATAATAGTCCAGACTGGGACTTAAAGAGTGCAGGAAGTGATATTTTCAGGCTACTCCTCACATATACATGTAGTCACCAGAGATGTTGCCATACGAATGAAAAGTAAATCCCAACAAAATAACAATTGTACACATATCTAGCAATTAAAACGGCACCGCAAAGGCGGGGCGATAGACGCCCGATCGAATATTTGCTTAAAAAATCAAAAGTTATCTTTCAATAAGGGAAGAGACCCGTTCATGAAACTTGTCAAAATGTTTTGCTTTATCCTTGTAATACTAAGTTACCTCATGCGGATGACATTTTCGACCATTGGTGCATAATTTATAAAAGTTCTGTAGTGTTCTACTTGGCAATGTGACATGCAAAATATTATATATATTAACTCACTGTTCATTGCAGCTTTGTTCACACAAAGAGATGATGGATTTTCCTATAAATTAGTCTACATTAAGCGACTCCCAAGGCATGGGCATTTTTTGAACTCAGGGAGAAGGCTGAAATATGATGCTTCATGCTAAATATCTAAGTACTGGACTCGAACCTCCGACCTCCCGATCCAAAGGCGCCTTTACCACAAGGCCAACGGTACCGGCTATATGTCAAATATCAAAGCTCTGGGCATTATTGTTCTAACAACGAAACTTAAGTCTATTTTAATCATCTATTTGTAAGTTAAACCCACATACAGTTTGAAAGTATAGGTCATGTTGCTACAATTGTAAACTAACTGGAAAAAATCAAAGTGGTTGTTGTTGTTTTTGTTGTGTAAGCTCTTTTGTTTCATACATTGATAGTTAAATACTACGTTTCCAATAGAAACCTATATAAACTAAATGGCCCTTGGTGCGGGTCAATATTGTCGCAAGGAGCATCATTAATATCAGTTTTATGGAGGGCCTTTCATGTCAAACATCTAAGCTCTGGGCATTACAGTATCACACAATTCTCTACATATATCAAGTGACCACACGGGGCGAGGCAAACACCAAAGCGTCAGCTTTAGGCATCGTAATTCACCCATAAGACTTAACTGATTTTTCCAGTATATAATTCTATATGAATCAAGTAACCCCTGGGTAGGCCATGGTTAAAATGACTTTACATTGTAGAGGTCCAAAGGCAACATTTCAGGTCAAATATTTAAGTTCTGGGCATTGCAGTTTCACACTTTAAGACAAATTCTATATATAAACTTCAAGCAGTGCCAAATACATTTATCTAAGACTAAGAAATTGTAGTTTCACACAATAAGCCTTAAATTGTGGTTGCTTACAAGTCTATATAAGTAATGACATCCGGGGCGGGCTAATTTTGATCTGAGGAAGCCCAAACCTTGGTACTGCACATCCTGTCATTGTAAGTAGTTTTAATTTCTTTCTACCGGTTCAAAAGATACAGATCGGACACAACATTTTATGATAACTAAAAAAGTGAAACCTGCGCTCTGCCCATCGAGTCATTATTGTTATCATTTCTGACACGGGATTGCTAACAGACGGACGGACGACTGGTGCATAGCGATACAAGTCGCAATTTTGAAAACACTTTTCTATTGAAGTTATATAACGTGTGGAATAAACACGACACATGTGCGCGTGGTATTTAAGTTTCATTTTATGTTCCAGTAAGAAAGTGGAGCCTGCTAACGTCGGTCTGCATTGCACCGCATGTCCGGTTTATAACTAAAAGAAAGTTTGCTTGTACAGTACTGGGATTTAGTGAGGAGGCTGGTCATGACCAGCGTACATGTATGTAATTAGTCAAATCTCTGTGTCAACGTGACTTTGATCACGTAGTTTGTCCAACAGACAAAAGGCTTTGTCTTGCTATACGACGGAATATGGATAGTGGGGCATGTAACTGTAAACAAAACCATAGATAGAATAAGGGGCCAACATCGTCGGACACCAAACATGGGTATCCGACGATAGGGGTCAATGGCCCTCTATTAACAGAAGAAATGGGTCCTTATTCCATTTCATTTCAACCGGACGTCCAATGTTCCTTTTTTGCAAATCATTCGAGTTCCATTCCTACAAAATTCACGTCAGTGCTGTAGGTCACTTGGTTAAAGTTCAGTAAAGGCATGTGAAATGTTTGATAATTAACAAGTTTTTACAAAACCTCTCTGCAGAGCTACACCTTTTGAGAGACTGGTTGTTACAGAGAGGTGTAGCTTTCGATTCGAATCATTTAAATTCTATTTTGGGAAGAATTGATACTATTAATGTAGAGGTTATTGCTCCTGTAATTGTTTTACTGTTGTCCAATTTTGAAATAAGGTGACCAACCAAATCAATTTGACCTTTGAAGTACAAAAAAAATCATATACTGCCCAATGTCCAACCTGTTTATATAAATGTGTTTCTCTGTAAGTCTGTGTAAACGTAGTAACCCGTTGAGTGATGTCAATTTTGACCTCACAAGGGCATCATTTTCTTAACTTTTCTAGATATTGATATCATTAACTACAAGCCTATGCACTGAAGGAAATATTTCAAGCTTCTTTGTCAAATTGACCTTGTATTTTTAAAACCTTTATAATAACTCCAGTTGAAGGCCACCTGGATGGAAGGTCAAAATCCATACCAACTTAGACTCAATATGGACCCAGAAATGCGTTTTTTAATTTCCGTTAAGCTTTTCATTTTTGTTGCCCATTATACTAGAGCTTCCAAAGTTATGCATTAGCCAAAAACCTGGTCCATCATTTCTGCTGTGGCTTTTTGGCAACTTATAGTAAAGTGATAGTGATTGCATATTTTGTATGGAAGCCAAAAATACTATTTTGTTTACATTTTCCTACTTTTATGTAAAATTATTTCACATCAAGCGCTACTTTCTTCAGGTAACAAGCACCTAACATTCTATAAAACCATTATTTAAATGTTATTAAACCAAAGAGAATCACTGTCTGAGTAAGGAATATGGGTTTTACATGAGAAAGAACACGTTCATACATTTTAACTTTATTCAATCAATATTTTTTTTCAAATATAAATTATCAAGCAAACACCAAACTTGACTGAATCCTGACTTTTTAACTTTTTTAATCCACGAATCAATTATTCTCCATGTAAAATAGTTATAGTTGAAATACAAAATTCACATAACAATTCATTTTAAGTTCCACAAAAGATTTTGTCTATTTTTTTAATATTATGGTCCATTCTATTCATCCTCACCTAAATTTACACGAGGCAGGTAATTGTTTCCAAGAGGAAGGGGGTTATTTTCATCTTGAACTGCAATGACAAATAAACAAACATTAGGAAATACAGTAAACAAGAGGGCCATGATGGCCCTGAAATCGCTCACCTGAATATAGAAACTCTTTATGACAAGGAACAAGTAATATTGTAAACTATAAACAAAAGCAGATATAAAATCTAAATCTTAAACTGATATCACAAAGTTCAAATTTGTATCTGAAAAATGTGTGAAAACATTAGTTTTTAATATATACATATAAAGAAAATCAATGATCCCCCCTCCCCCGCTAGTCCAATTTTGATGCCAAGGCTTTTATTTAAAGAAACTTGGTAGACACTTACATGTTTTATGCTAAATATCTAAGCTCTAGCTCTTTGGGTTTTTTTAAAAGCAGATTTTTAAAGTTTTTTCCTTTGGTTGCCATGGCAATCAGAGTTCTGCATGGAATTTAATTCTTTGAATAATTTTTAAAGGTGACCACCAAAGGAACATTTCTGTGAAGTTTGAATGAAATTGGCTCAAGGGTTTATGAGGAGATGTCGTTTAAGTAAAAGGTTATGGACAACGGATGGACACCAGACGAAAAGCAATCACAAAAGCTTACCATGCCACTTTGTGACAGGTGAGCTAAAAAGGTTCCCATGGACATCTTTATACTGCTAAACTTCCAATTTCAATTAAACATTTCTGGCATGAGACACTGGGAATATTTTTATACCATATTTTTACACCATTTACACATACACCATGTAGGTATTTTCTAACATTTTTTGTGCAAACTTTCCAATGATTTTTTCTCTCTCAGTCTGTTTTTCCGAGGATAATCATTTTAACTATGCAAAATGACCTAAACATGAAATGTTTAAATGCTTTTTATTTAAAACATGCGAAGAATCACTCTCAATCTAGATTTTCAGTTAAATTCCAAGTAAAATTCTATATTATCTTTTTTATATTTTTAGTGCCCCAATTGATTTATGGAAGGTTTTTAATTTCTGTTCAAAGTCTTTTGGACCTCAGTGGAGTACCTGTAAGTATTGAAACAAGCAATTCAAAATAATTATTGCTGTCTTAACTACTTTGCATTTGCAAAGTTTAAATAAACTCTAATTGAGATTATTTTGGGAAACAAGTTCTTGCAAGTACATGTAATCTATAATGTTAACTACAGCCAACTAACAGGATGATCACGATAGCTCACCTTTAGCACATAGACTACCAATAGTAGAGACTGTAGACTGTCAAAAAGAGCAGACAGGCTTAATACCGATTAGCGCTTGCAAGAGCCTTTCTTTAAATGCTGATTTCCTGAATTTTCAACAAGAGCTGTCAGAGGACAGCAATGCTTGACAATTCGAAAGAGCTGTCACAAGGGTGTTCCATCGAGTTTAGTAATGCTTAACTATATGAATCAGAAAATTGTCCCAAAAAGGTACAAAGGCTTGTTATTCTATTAAGATGTTTTATAGAGTAAATCAATGCTTATTATGAATGCATAAAATTGTCACAAAAAAGGCACAAACCCTTCAGTAGTTAATTTGTTTTTTGTGTTTTTTTTTAAAATAAATATGCAAAAAAGCAAATCAGAGATATGGGACTTGTGCCAACCAAGTTTCAATTATTTCCCTTCAGTAGTTATGGCGATACCAGCTTAAACACAATAACTTAACTGAGAAAATATGCAAAAGCAAATCATGTTAGATAATCACAGAGAACAAGAGTGTGAAGTTTCAATCCATTCTATTCAGTATTTACGGCGATACCAGCTTACATGTAAAAACTTAATCACAGGGACGCCGAAGCAGACAAATGGGTGACTGCATTAGCTCAAGTATTCTGCGAATAATCGAGCTAAAAATACAAATTTTATTATCTATATATAAACAAAAATACACATTGTTTACCTCCATCTTTCTTTTGTCTGCGCAACTCAACCAACAGTTTATTTTCTACCGAGTCTGGTGCGTATTTGCCCTCTTTCATGTTTTGTGCCAACTTTTCTCTAGCAGCATTTAATTGTTTACGACGGGCTATTCTTTCTGCTCTTGATCCATTAAAACTATCCCTACAATCATCAAAATATACTTCACTTGTTAGCATGCCTATTGTGCAAGCATACATGATGTAAATTATCTTATAAAATCAAACAAACATGTGTCACATACCCAGTAAATATTTCAAAGTTTGTCATATGATATTCATTTATAATTCATTTAAGGCATGTCAATAAAAAATTATTCATTTTCACTTTAAAAAGTCTTTAATTTTGGTATTTGATAAATATACCCATGTATACATTCATGCTCATTACTAAATTTATTGAAGTCGTTGAATAATTAATATTATGCTGGACAGAGGCTCGCAGCTGATGCATAATATAATTTTCCAGAGGCTCGCATAATATAATTTTATACAACTCGTTCAATAAATTTAGTATTGAATCTACAATCTTAAAATATCATCTATATGTTTGTTTTTTTTTTTTAAAGATGCTGAACATGTATGTTGTAATTAAAGTTGTTACCAAACTTAAGTGAAATTTTATATATGTTTATAATTATGCTTCTAAAACAATTTTCAAACATCAAAGAATATGTAAAATATCTACTGCAAATATTTGCCCACATTGTATGTAATCATTAAAATATATGCATTCATTTCTTATTGAAAAATTTGTCTTAGACTTTATAGAAAATAAATTTCTAATAACCTCCCCTTATTAACATGAAATGTAAATTAGGTAATATCTTTACAAATAATGCTTTTTGGAACTTACAATATTAATAAATCTTCATTTGAACATTGTATTTTTGACATAAATTCATAAACAAATTGAGTTACAGGCTTTTTGAGAATTTTTCATAAGTTATACAGCTTTACACTGTAAGAATTCACTAATTTCCCTCTCACCTCATCCCCCCATAAACATATTGATCATAATTCCCTCTCACCTCATGCCACCCAAAAACATATTGATCATAATTCCCTCTCACCTCATACCACCCAGAAACATATTGATCATAATTCCCTCTCACCTCATACCACCCAGAAACATACTGATCATAATTCCCTCTCACCTCATACCACCCAGAAACATATTGATCATAATTCCCTCTTACCTCATACCACCAAGAAACATATTGATCATAATTCCCTCTCACCTCATACCACCAAGAAACATATTGATCATAATTCCCTCTCACCTCATGCCACCCAGAAACATATTGATCATTGGATCCGTTACATCTGGATCTATAGTCTGCATAACACTGTTCTCCAAAAAAAACAAATCGGTCGAAATGTTTGCTCCAGCCAAAAACTCGTCATAGCTACCATCTGAATTATCTAATGGAATAGCACTACCAATTCCTTTTCTGAAAACATAAAATACAATAAATAACAAGAGCAATTTAGAGCAATTGTATCATCATCATAATGAAGTCGGGGAAAGGAAAACTGAATCATTTGACTGTCTCATTAACAAGGCACCTATACCATATCCTTTTATAATCTGCGCGGGGCAGAAAGCAAATACAAAAGAATGATGATCCAGAGTTTATTTTCTTCTAACTTGTTGCATTTCAATTCAATGATTTTCATTTCTTTGTATATATCTATTATCAATCACTAACATGGGTAAAAGTTAGAAATTGACAAAATTCTGAAAATATTGAATTTAGCATTAGTTTCCTGTCTAGTGCTATAAAATGAAAAGAGGGCTTTTGGACTAAACTAATAATCCTGCATACTTTTACCAATGTATTGATAAGTATTGTCACTTTATTAAAACTACACACACATGAGAACTTTGCATGTACTGATCGTTTTGTGCTCCTGTTGACAAATGAAATACCAACAATTATTGGGAGTCTCTGAAACAGCTGTTTGCAAGATGACACGCACCTATTCTTAGTGCTTGACAGTACGAAATGGGTCATTTATATGTAAAAAGGTGCCTCAGAGTTATTGGTCCTGTGCCCATCACGTGTGATAATCACGGAGAATAAGTGTGTGAAGTTTCAATCTATTCCCTTCAGTAGTTTTGGAGACACTTGCACACAAAAACTTAATGCCATGGTGATGACTATAATGACAGCAGGGTGAGTACATTACCTCTAGTCTGCCTACTCTTCAAATAGTGGTCCACTAAACATAGTGGAATTCACAAAATCACAAAGCCTAGTCACAACAGCTTTAACCATTACTTTTTAATAAATATGGTTTTCTCTCTCTAAATTTATTTTAATTTTGTATTGTGGTATAGGTCGCTGAATTTGAACAACTTGCCCCTTATTACTGTGGGTTCAAATCCCATATGGAACTTCGGGTTCTTTCTCAAACTAGCTAAAGTAATACAAGTGGTTTCTTCTGAGGTACCTGCTTGTGTCTTAAATAATGTTCGGAAGGACACCTTCATCAGTAAAGCCGTAAATGCACCACTTGACCTTTAAAGTGTTAGCGTGACATCAAACCCCAAAAAGTAAACAAAACTTATATGTATATTACCCTGCTGGAAATGCCAACTTCTTAATCCTTTCATTGACATTCACTTTAGATTCTGTCGTCAAATTCCTGCAATAAAAACACAATTATTTTTTTTTACTTTTAAGCCATTTATTTCTTACAGTAAATACCACTAATATAGTTTAAGGGTTTAATAACAGCTGTGCATTTAAAGGCACAATGTCTTAGATACAAATAAATATTTCCATCTTTAGAAAGGGTAAACAAGTTTTATAATGTGTATAAAATGGTTCTTGAGCATGTTCGACGCTTATCACCTTAAGACATTAACTCTGAATGTGTAATTATTTATAAATATAATAAAAAGTAGCAAAATGTAAATCAAGTAGAACATGTTGTTTGACTTCAATACAAAATACTTAATCACTATAACTGTACTAATTGCCAAAAAGCACCAGAAGCAGAAGATGGGTTAGGTTATTGGCTAATAAATACCCTTTTGAAAACTTATAACAGGACAAAAAAAGTTAAAGCTTTGAGAAATAAATATTAAAACATTTCTGGGGCATAATGGGCCTTTAAGAACAATTCAAGGTCTGTAATTTGTAAATCAAACAACCTCTGCCAGTAGAACAGCACGCTGAACATTTTTGTGCTTGTTGGTAAATCAAAAGCTTGAAATTATTCAATGTTTATTAATACATGCCAAATATTTAACTCTTAGTATGACTCTAAACAAGATGTACTTATAGAGGACCACAAGGTGATGCAAAATTCTATGGGAAGATAATTCTTGACCTTGTCTTATATGATGTGGGGGATGATAAACATGTCTTTGATGTTTGGCATTCAAATTTTAAGACATAAAGAAATTATGACATTGAACAAAAAATACCTCAGTCACTAACGTGGAAAGGACTTCCATGGGCAGTGATTTTTCTCACATTGGGAAGAGGCCTTAGCCTCTTGATTTTGGGAAAAATTATCGCTAAAATTGCTGGTTTGGGAAGTAAAAAAACAGGTTTAAGTTCAGTTATTTTTAGGAAAACTGCATGATTTTAAAGAAAATTTCAATTGGGAAGAGGCCTTTCATTGGAGTCTGTTATATAAGCAGGAAAATCACTGAAGGGTGAAGTTAAGTGGCTTATAAATGGCTTGATAGCTCAGTTGGTTAGACAACTGTCTGTCACTCCTGAGGTCCCGGGTTCGATCCTGGGTAACACCCTTGGAATTTTTTAGAAATACTATCAGTGTTTCCCACCTACCCAGAGGTGTACTAGTATGAAACCCAGGTAATTCTCTTATGTATCAGTGCTATACATTGGGCATGTAAAAAGAACCAAGGGATCTATTCAACAAGAGCTAGGGACTGGTTCCCTGATTTCCTTTGAATATCATAGCCGTCTCTAGTGTCTGCTAAGGTGAGGACCATACTGTAAATAAGTGTGTGCACTTTTGTAGGCTATCATTGATCGCCCGGTCCAAAGAAAAATCATCATCATCAAAGGGTGAATTTGCTTTACAAAGCACAAAGATACCTTCAACTTCTATTTATACTAAATAGATCACTACTGGTACAACATGCAGTATGAAAAACTTACTGCAGGAAGGCTGTCATCTTCTTTTCCCTCTCCTTCATAAAATAGTAAGTAACAACACCGCTTATAGCAGATCCCACAAGGCCAATCGCTCCATACCTCCTAAACTTGGCATCAAAATGACCTTGTAACACCAACTTTTCTGCCATCTGAAAAAGCAACAAATAGTTGACAAAATAACCCAGTTTCTCCACTTCAGGGGTGGGGAAGAAATGTGTTTATCAGATGGTGGTGGGAGATTGGGCCTGGGCACAAATATTAGACCTCCATGTTTACACATTTGAAAGTATTTATGTTAATTTTCATTCCCAAACATTCTGACGATTCTGTTTAAAGATAATGACAAGGTTTATCAGAAAATCCTACTTATAAAAATTACCTGTGAATTTTATTAATTCAAATAGACTTATGCCATATAAAAAACAAGGTGAGATAGAGTTTTAAAGATTATCCATTTTCTCATATTTTGATTGCAGTGAAATCTCCATAGTCTATCAAGATTCACTGCAATCAATTAACATGATTGATAGCAATGTCTTTAAGTAAGACTCTTTAAGTTTACTTCATTTAACACAAACAATAAATAACTAACTAATTCCTTGTTAAAAGTGTAAAACAGTCTCATAATTCCTTGTTAAAAGTGTAAACATAATTAAGCCTGTGATGTGTCTTGGACCAATAAATTGTCTCATGATATAAAACGGCCCTGCTTCTATATGAGCGGATACAACTCTCCATTAAAAATCACCCAGTTAATAACTGTTCGGGACTTGTACATTTATTGGCAAACATAACCTTTCTTTCATCTTTTGTAATCATGAAATTGAAATAAAAAGCAGAAATTTTGGCCCCACTTCCTCACAATAAGCCCTTAAAAGTTAAATACAGGAAATACATTTGTACAATAGCAAATTGAAGTACCATGGCTAATTAAATACCCTAGCTGTTTTTGCAGCTCCGAAAAAAATGGTATTGCATGGCAGTGCATATATTTTAATGTGACATCATGATCATTTGCATTACATAAATGTGGCGGTAAGAGGCACTAAACATTAGTTTATACTATAGGTACATCCACGAAAAATGGTACTTTTTCACTTCAACCAGTCTTTGTTTTTGGTATGTGATAAACAGGTAATATTAAATTTGTGCAAGTTCATCACTGAATTTATTGAACTTATTGAATAGAATATTATGCTTGCCAGAGTAGAATATTATGCTTGCCAGAGGCTTGCATAACATAATTTTATTCAACTTGTTCAATAAATTCAGTATTAAACTTACACACATTCAATATCATCTTATTCTACATAATTATTAATTAATATCAGTTCATGTTTTCGCAACTTGTGCAGAGGGTAGTTCAAATGTAAAAACATGGATTTCAAGAATTCAATGTAACACTTTATCATGCCTTTTCAGCGGTCAAAAAATCTGCACTACCCAGACAATATAATCTATAAAAGTTAAAACTCAACTGGTTTTAATAATCCATTTGTAACTTCATAAAAATTTAAACATGATGTCATAAAAATTCATCAATCAATGTACAACAGCAAATTATACTATTAAAACACTGCATTCATCTTTTGCTGTCAACTGGATACAACTTCTGTAGCCAGTAGTTCACCGAGTCCAATCGTTCACTATGTTTCCCAGGCGGAGAACGCATGAAGAGATAAATTTTACAGGTGGAAAACCGATACTGTGGTAAGAAAATTGTCTTCAATTTCTTTGAAAAGGCATATTTCACAAAACTTTATAGCCTATTCTGATCTCGTATGATTACTTTATCCGACAGGCATCTCAAACTCGCAAAATCTTTGTTAACTTATTAGATCATTATCGACAACTGCACAAGAAAAGTCACAAAATTGGTAAAATCGCTCTTTGATAGCCAATAACTTGACATCCAAGCACACGTCTAAACATTTGTATCGCTCTAAAGGTTCTTTATTAACATATCCTCATCCACCAAAAGCCTGATCTATTTCTATTCCGTATTTTTGGAGTATAATATCGTTTAAGCGAATTGTCAAAATGAACGCATGAGCCGAACTTTTCATGTGGTTTCATCAGATTGCAAAATGAACGCATGAGCAGGCGGACTTTTTGGTTACTCCAGCTTTCATAGATATCTGACATGTTTTCGATCACGGAACCTTTAAATTCCAAAATTTTTGTTCCAAATGTTTGAGCAAACAGAAGGCCCTATTTTCATACCTTATGACGAATTGCTTATAAGCAATAGGTGAGGTCTGTTCGGTTCTGTGAAAATATAATAAATTGTCATTGCTAAAACTTTGAGTAAAATATTTGCAAACTACAACATCATTGGTTGATGGGACTTAAATTTCCTGTATGTTATAATTAAAGATGCATCATACACTTAAAGATCCTGTGACTCAAAATTTTATGTTCTTATAGGAAAAATCTTTGGCTTAAATAAAGAATTAACAATGTTAAAAGTTACAGAAAACCTTTTTGATAAGGACATTGCCAAAATTTAAAATTTCCGATAATAAAAGGAGATAACTAGAAATCTGTTTTTGGTAAAAAAAATCAGTTTTGCGTTCAACTAAAATGTCACAACCTTTTTTCCTCAAGAAATATCATATAATGTGTTGAATAAAGTCAACTTCTTAAGTATATGTTTTTCATAGAACTGATTTTATATACAACTTTCGCAAGGATATTACATCCTTAATTATAACATACAAGATCTTTAAGCAAGAATATATATATATATCACCTTCCTTACAACAAAATGAACATACAAGAAAATGTTGAAATAACACATAATTTTTAGGTTCATTATAAGTTTTTTCTTTTAGAAATAATACACTTTTTTATTTTAATGAAGAAAATCAAAAAGTGTTTCTAATTACCTCCCTTTATTTACAGAACTTGTTAAATTCGATAATATCTATGTAAGATTTGTAATATTGGTAATTCTTTATTTGAGTATCAGGTTTATCATATGGCGTCGTATTCTTCCATATTCTGTAATATTGATAAAAAATACATTTCATTCTAAGTGATAAATTTTGTGTTCTTAGGTGAAATGGATCAGCTCTCTTCTACGCAAATTTTTTATCTGTTTAACAAGTACAACAGCAATTCCGTATATATTATGTACAAGACAATTTGCACAGTGCAATTATTATTTCTTACCAAATCATAAGCATGTCGACATGCTACATAAATTTCGCATTAAAATGGCTTTAATTTAGTTATCAATGATTTGTACCTTTACCAATTGCTTTGCATTGGACGGCATATAGAACTATACACTACCAAGATTTACTGGGCTTACATAAACATATTCTATAAACTTGTAATTCGTCGTTTAAAAAAAGAAATTTATATCGAAATGTTGAATATTTAAACGTGATTCGTGTATAATATATTTTCATATGCCTCATGTACTAAAAAAACAGGGAATAAATAATTGTACAAAATAACATGTATTGGAGAAATTCATGAAATTACATCAATGCTACAACCGTTTACAAGTTTTCGAGGAACTATTATGTTTTTCTTTGTCGTCTTAACCACTGCTTTTGCAAATATTACAAACGAGGAATTACTTCAATTGTACACGATCTTTCCCAACAGACCTCGTAATTTATATATATATATATATATATATATATATATATATATATATTATATATATATAAAGAGTATGTTTTGGGAAATGCAGAGTACAAAGTTCGTTAATTTTTTATACGTTTATTTCTGTATTTAACAGAAATAAACGTATAAAAAATTAACGAACTTTGTACTTTGCATTTCCCAAAACATACTTTTTTTATACATGAGATCCACACAAGGAATCGAAGTTCTTTTATATATATATATATATATATATATATATATATATATATATATATATATATATATATATATATATATATATATATATATATATATATAGCATACAAAGTATATGCATGTTAGTGCCTGCAACTGCCATCCTTTTATTATATTATCAGCATAATATTAAGAGGTTAACTAGTTACGTAACTAAAGCTGATAATAAGGGATGGCAGTTGCAGGCACTAACATGCATTTATTTCGCGTTATGATCTTTTATTTATTGAAAAAAAATAACTATAGTTACGTAACTATTTAACCTGATAACTAACGTTAACTAGTTACGTAACTTGTTAACCTCTTAATTAACTAGTTAGTTATCAGGTTTTTTGGTGGAAGAAATATGCCACCATACTCATTTATTTGGAATAAAATTTGAAATTTTTAAAGTTTGAATATGTAAAATTTGTTAGATAATTAGGAAAAAAATGAGTTTTAAAATTACCACCTGCTCATGCGTTCACTTTGCAAACCTATGAAACCACATGAAAAGTTCGGCTCATGCGTTCATTTTGAAAATTCGCTTAAACGATATTATACTCCAAAAATACGGAACAGAAATAGAACAGGCTTTTGGTGGATGAGGATATGTTAATAAAGAACCTTTAGAGCGATACAAATGTTTAGACGTGTGCTTGGATGACAAGTTATTGGCTATCAAAGAGCGATTTTACCAATTTTGTGACTTTTCTTGTGCAGTTGTCGATAATGATCTAATAAGTTAACAAAGATTTGGCCAGTTTGAGATGCCTGTCAGATAAAGTAATCATACGAGATCAGAATAGGCTTTAAAGTTTTGTGAAATATGCATTTTCAAAGAAATTGAAGACAATTTTCTTACCACAGTATCGGTTTTCCACCTGTAAAATTTATCTCTTCATGCGTTCTCCGCCTGGGAAACATAGTGAACGATTGGACTCGGTGTAGTTGCTGGTCCCGTTATAATTTATCAAGCAGTTACTTCCAGTTTGGCAAGGACATGCAAGGTGGGGTCAGGGTCTGACCTAGTCCTAATAATAAGACCTATACGTAACCTATTTCATATTTATCATTCATTAATCTGATATTTTACATTTTTCATTTTCCATGTTACGTTAGGTCTTAACAGATCTTTGCAAAATCGTGTAGCAAAAAAATTGACATTAGACATCGATTTAGATCTAATGAATTTAAACAATTAAAACAGCGTGTATTTACATTAATTTTGACCTATTTATAAACAAAACTAAAAAATGAATACCTTTTAACAAAATAATTGAACTGTCACATCCGAAAAGTCATGATTAAATCCTCTCATTTAATTAAATTCCTTGTACAGCCGATATACAAATGGCCGCCATACAGTGCGCGAAATCTGATTGGCTAATTCAAATGCAAGCGTTTAAATGATTCCAGAAGTTTCTAACGGAATATTTTTTCAACGAAATAATTGCCCATGCACCGTCAGTGTGTTCGAATATATTTTTCCGTTCAAAAAATTGGAATCAATCTGTAAAACGCTTTACTTAACCAGTATGGCCGATGAGCAAAATAGACTGATATTTATATTTAATTTTCAATTGATAATTTCATTGTTTGAAAGTTTTTGTTAATGATAGACCATGCAATTGAAAGAACAGAAGATAAGCTTTTGAATAAAGCTTGAAAGGCAAGTCAACAGACATTTTTTTAATTTTTCAAAATGCTACGCGTTTATGAGCAATAACTATTAGACGTCAGGCTAGTCCAACTAATTGTACTGCGCGACGAGATATTGTGCTATTTTCGTGTCTGGGCAATATCTCGCCTCTACGTACAACATAAAAAGTACCTTTTCTGTGGTGAAATTTGCGCCGGGATTTTGAGCGCAAGCTTTGGGCCGTGTAAAATCGTATTATAATTCATATTTGAATAAATTTGTTACGATACCTTTAAAGAGTATTCATTTCTACATCAATTTCATGTTTTATTTGTGAAAATCTTCCTAACATAAAGATTTTGATAGAAAAGTAAACACATGCACCATCAAAATACAGACATCGCCGCTAATGTCACGTGACAAATACACTGTTGATAACTACACTGGTGTGTATGCGGTACTGCGTTACTGAGAAACGACGAAACACTCTTAGTAAAATATCAAGATTAATGTTATATTTAAGACATTTATTTATGCAAAAATTAATAATTATGATAGGATGGAAATATTACTTTATTGGAGCAGATGCACAACTTATTCGTTATTGTCAGAGCGTTCTTAGAAATATCAAAATCATTATTATCTTTTATAGAAAAGCTACTCCTCACTAAACCGTTTCTTGTTTATAAAAAAAATATTTTGGTCAGCTTTCCAAGTAAATATAAGACATGGGACCTATTGGTATCTATAGAATTTTTTTTCCACGATTATGATGGAAATAGGGATATGATAAGAGCAGAAACATGAGGTTTATATGTTTAAAGAGCAACGTACGGATTCCTAGTGCATTTGGGGCTACGAGAAAACACCATTCTAAGGAATTTAACAGTCTGTTATTTATAATCAGGTTGATTAACTATTAAACGATACTTTCAATGTTCAAAATAATTTTTATCAATAATAAAACGAATAAGCGTCAAACGCGGTGCCTCGACATTATACATGTATGTGCGAAAACAAAATTCCACGTAAATTTCTTTTTTTATATCTTATCCACGCAGGCTCATAATTCTGGATAGTTTTCTCCAAAAAGCTTTCTGAAGATGTTTTTTAGAAAGAAAAAGACACACACAAACGAAGGTTTAAATTGTTTTAAAATGACCGGGGTAGCAGAGAAAAAATACTCGGAAATTTATTTCATGAAACAGGTGCCCCCGCCTTATTTTGCTGTTGTTATTGTTTTTTGTTTTGTTTTGCAAAAGACTTTCATAATGTTGGTATACAGTAAATATTTATCCCATACAATTGTTTTTTATGCTAAGAAATTATTTTCTTTTATAAAATACATGCATGGCGAAGTGAGATTTGAAGAATCAACGCGGTTATTTTACAATGTTACATAAACAAAACGCTGCGCCGCTAATTTCTTTCACAGACACTTTGGAGCTTTAAAATCCAAATAAAATGTATATTTGTCAATACCAGCACATGTACTGATCATATATGTATAAAAAACTAAATATAAGCCATTTTGGAAAAAAAATATATTTCAACGTCTATAATAATACACAAGATAAAAATGTTCGCCGGAAAAAATCCGCACACCTGCCGTCAAAAACACCATGTATTTTATTCTGTTTCCAATATTTTCACAAAATCCTTTGGTCCATCGACACAAAAGATATAAATCTTCAAGATGATGGTCAATTTTAAACTTCAACGGTAATATAAACAACGCAACTGGCAAAATAAACATCGAGATTATCGCCGTTTTACTCCATTTACAAAATCTTTCGACAAATTCAAACGTGGCTCCATATACATTTTATTTGGATTTTAAAGGCGTTTTGAGCTTCACACCCCAAGCGTCTGTGATTTCTTTGATTCTTGTCCAATCTTATAAGATTTAAGGGTTATTCAACACTATTACTCATTTTAAACATACTATGATGCCCAAATATAAAAGGTGTTGCTTTGGAAAACGAGCTTATAAAATCGGTAATAAATCACGGCGCCTCCTCAGTTCTTTTTTCTATATATTTTTTTTTTTTTTGAGTTTTTGATCAACGAAAATTAATTAATTAATTAATTAATTAATTAATTAACGAAAATTAAGATTTTAACCTTCCAGTAAATTTAGAAAGAAAACCAGAAAAAAAGTTTCTAATAATTAAATGCCACAACTCAAAACTTAAAAAGTTGGCATATCTTGCGTAAATTCAAAGCATATTAGTAAGCTGAGGAAACTCGGGACCGTAACACATTTAAATTCTTAACACCGTTTAAACAACTTTCATAAATGTATTATAGAAAGAAATTTAAGCATAAAATTATCGTCTTTGAAATAAATCATCAAGTATATTTATAATTATAAATTGAAAAATAAATACATGTAATACAATCTAAAAATAACTTCTTCTCAATTTGGACCGTTTCAGCAACTGATTCCGGAAAGGAATCACGGCTCGAATTTAAAAAATCAAATTTATTTATTTAAAACTTAATCTTATAAATTTATAGTTGACACAAAGAAATTAAGTAAGGAAGAAACATGGCTGCGCATCAATTATTAATAGTGTCAACATTTCCGAAGTGTATATTGGCCAGCGTACCGGTGTCCGCGTTGTGGAATACATGTAGTTGACACATTTTAAAAATAAATATTAGGTTGAATATATTTTCTATACCGGGACAAAACTTTTCTGCAAAACTTTTCTGGAACATCGCTTAAACAACACCAAATATCCAGGCCATTACGGCATGCTATGATAACAGTCTTTTATTACACGGATAAATGGTACATGTACACAGGTTCTTTCAGATACAGACAAACGAAAAATGGGTGCTCGGAGTAACGAGTTCTATTTTTCTGAAAAAAGTTGAGGAATGAAAAATTAACGCAAGAATTTACCATTTGAATTCTTTCATAGCGTAATGCACGTTTGAAAAACAAAACTTTCCTATAGGCAAGGAGTTTCTGTTTTTAATACACAGCAAGTTGTGACTAACATAATTATACTAACATAGATAATACTACAGAGTGATGACAATATACATTTTAATGAAATACAGAATTTTTGTTTATCCTTAACCTTTAATAAACATATTTATAAAAAAGAGGACTAAATTAAAAGTTCCCCCGCATCATTTTAAAGATTTCTATCATGAATTACAAAAATATTTAAAGATAATTTCCTGGCGATTTATTTTATTGTAGCAATGAATATAATTATTAATAACATCATTTAAGAAAAATTTCCACTTTTTAATAGTTTTACATATTTTTTTAGCCACGCAAAAAAAAAATGACAACATTCACGCACGGTACCGAACAATATCGATTTTTAGCGTACATGTTACATTACTGTAGCAACATCACAATATGGCGGCGTTGTTACACAAATGAGACGGTGAAATGAAACTAACGTGGTTTACTTTATTCTAAGTTGATATACTGGCACTTTTTATGCTGTTAATACCTTAAAATTGTATTGTTGAATAAATTCTTGGTTTAAATTGTCTGCATTTTCACATTTACATCGAAATCCACGTTTCACCACAGAAAGGTCTCCTTTAGGTTTTGACGTTAAAGCGAGATTCTGCCCCAGAACGAAAATATCTCAGAATCAAGCTTTGGCACGTCAATATATTTTGACTAACGTCAGGCTTGACCAACATAAAACTATAACAAGCCTGTAACGTCTAATCTATTGGACTAGGTCTGACCCATCCCCCCATTGTCCGAGATTTCTAAACAAATTCAATTTTCTAAACCTATAACTCTCAGCAACATATAGAATCTACTGTATTCTCAAACTTGTGCTGTTCATGCATTTTGTCATGTTAGCAATTTATTGGTGGTGACTGCTTTCTGTAAAACATGTATAATTTAGGATAGTTTTAAGTCAATAAATCGATGAGTAATTACTTTTAAGACCAATTTTTAAAAATAAAATGGATTTAATAAAAGGCAAAATAAAGTTTAAACAGAATATTTTAAATCCATTCTGACCTTGTAGGTTGGTGGTCGCCGTAACGGAAGCGAATTGTTATTTTGACTGTGCACAATTTTGTAACATAATGGCGAAAAGATCATTTTCACGAAAAGAACAATATTTATAAGAAAATTTAAAAACACACAAAAATTCGTTAGGACCCTAAAAGTTATATTTTGAATAAATAATATAGGTACTAGTCTATGTCTTTAATTTTCACACGTTTCTCCGGCTTTGCTCTCCAGAGTTCAGTTCCTTGCACTTAATTCTGATTTTCTATATAAATGCAGTTGATAAAATAAATCATTTCCAACAGCCTATCTGATATTTATTGTCTAAATTATTTTATGTAGCTTACAGGTAGAACTTACAGGGTTTGTTCTCAAATCGGGGTATTTCATATTTTCAAAATATACGCCATGATCCAAAACATGCCTTGCCAAGTTGCCAACCTCGCTCTGATGACGTCATCAAATAAACTACGTCATGTTCAACCTCCCGGGAGAGTTGTCATTCTTCCTAGCATAAAACAAGGTCTATAATGGTATGCTTATGAAATGCAAGCCGGTTACCTTGTGCAAGAAATTGGGGATACTTATGGAATCAATATATATATTTTTATACGAAAATGATTTACAGTATAGTTTGCATGTGTGATGACATTCACTGATCTATTGTTTCCCATTGAAAAATGCTATATAGGACCCTAAGATAGGCCTATCCATGGATCCCAGAGCATAAAGTCAGATAAAAGATATTAACACTCGGATGTAATATTTATTAATTAAGTATACTGTATACAATGTGTATAATTTTCAGATAAATAACTCTGACGCATAGATAACCCTGACACTTGTTAAATATAATTGTTATAACTTTATTTTTCAACAAACAAGCATACAGTATGAACACCTAGTAGATATAGTATAGGAGCCGAGGACAGAATGTGATGATTTTTTGTAAGTTGGTAAACTTTTTGTTATTTTTCAAATAACCTTAACTTTTCGTTGGCAAAAACTGCTTCAAAACATTACAACAAGGAAGTTAGAATTGTATTGACCAGGCCAGTGGCGGCCACTGACTTGGGCAAGATTTTTGAAAAATTGTTTTTATATCAGAAAAAAAAAAGATAAAAAATATAAGACGTAAAAATAAATTATTGATGTTGATTTTCTTGTCACATTTTACTTAAAAATTTAAGCGTCGACTTTATCTACTGTTGTACGGAATGCCGTTAGGGCCATTGCCTATGAATGTGTTGATCTGAAACGCGATAGTCGATAGTACGATGATGAAAACGCGAAATCACGAAACTACGATGGTGAAAATGCGAAAGCACGATGATGAAAACGCGAAAGTACGATGATGAAAACGCGACAGTACGATACTACGATGATGAAAGCGCGATAAACTATCGTGTTTTCACCATCGTACTGTCGCGTTTTCACCATCGTAGTTTCGTGATTTCGCGTTTTCATCATCGTACTGTCGTGTTTTCATCATCGTACTATCGCGTTTTCACCATCGTACTATCGCGTTTTCACCATCGTACTATCGCGTTTTCATCATCGTACTGTCGTGTTTTCATCATCGTACTATCGCGTTTTCACCATCGTACTGTCGTGATTTCATCATCATACTATCGCGTTTTCATCATCGTACTTTCGCGTTTTCACCATCGTAGTTTCGTGATTTCGTGTTTTCACCATCGTACTATCGACTATCGCGTTTCAGATTAAGACATTCATAGGCGATGGCCCTTACGGCATTCCGGAATGCCGTTAGGGCCATCGCCTATGAATGGTTTGGTCTGAAACTCGATACTCGACAGTACGATGATGAAAACGCAAAATCACGAAACTACGATGGTGAAAACGCGACAGTACGATGGTGAAAACACGATAGTTTATCGCGTTTTCATCATCGTAGTATCGTACTGTCGCGATTTCATCATCGTACTATCGCGTTTTCATCATCGTGCTTTCGCGTTTTCACCATCGTAGTTTCGTGATTTCGCGTTTTCACCATCGTACTATCGACTATCGCGTTTTAGATCAACACATTTATAGGCGATGGCCCTAACGGCATTCCGTATGTTGTGGGGTAAAAAGACTATGTTTTGTATAGCACAGTCAGGACCTTAAAGAAGTGCCAATTTCCATTTTCATACATAATTTTTGTAGTGTAATGTAAAGTCTCTTGAACTTTGTTTAGGTTGTTCAATATTTAAAATATACAGGAAAATAATTAAGATATTGCAAAAAAATGCTGTTACTCACTGTGGTATGGTTATGATGGACTTACAAAAAGCATTTGATAACGTCAATCATGATATTTTGTGTGATAAATTAGATATATTATGTGTCAAATCCATTTCTTGGTTTAAATCATACTTGCCAGGAAGATATCAAAAGTAACTTCAATTGAAAAGTAACTCAATTCCTGTTATATGTGGAGTCCCTCAGGACAGTATTTTGGGTCGTCTTCTATTTCTCTGCTACGTTAATGACACGGTAACTAGTATTGATTCTGATTGCAAGTTGCTTTTATATGCAGATGATAGCACATTATTGTTTTCGCGTAAGGACCCTAAAACTGGGAAAGGGTTTGGAACGATGCTCTGATCGGTTAGTTGACAATAAATTATCTCTACATCTGGGCAAGACTGAATGTATATGCTTTTGGTTCTAAATCAAAAATTTAAAAAAAATCCATTTCATGTAATGATCAAACAATAAAGTCTTGTCTGAAGTTGAATATCTTGGTTTGAATATCAATTGTTAACTATCAGGAGATAAAATTGTCAAGAGCATTGTTTCAAAGGTGAATGGAGGATTACATTTTCTATACCGCTACAAAAATTGTTTATCAGAAGAAATAAAGAAACAATTGTGTCCTGCCCTTTTACTGTGTCACTTTGATTATTCTTTATCTTCTTGGTACGAAGGACTGAGTAAGTCACTGAAGCACAAACTTCAAGTAGTTCAAAATAAGGTTATGCGTTTTATAAATGACTATACCCCGAGGGCGTCTGTGACAAATAAGGTTCTGTCGGATCTTATAATATTGAATGTCGATGATAAAGTTAGACAGTTAAGACTTAACCACATTCATAAAGTATATTATAACAAAAGCCCTTCTTATTTACTTGACTTGTTTAAGGTATGTAGAGTATCCAACTTAAGATCTAGTAATTTTAATTTTGTTTTGCCTCAAAATGATTCTCATGTTATACAAACACATTTTTCTACAATGCAACAAAAGACTGGAATTCTTTACCAGACAGCATTAGGTCAATCGAAAATATACAAACATTTAAAACAAACTAAATCTTTTCTTAAATAATGAAAATGATAAACAAGTGAAAAATATGTTTATTCATTATTTAATTGATGTGTATTTTATGATAAGGTTTTGTAACATGTTTATGTTGTATTTGATAATATATTAGTTTTCAAATACGGATTTTATTTCAGTTTGTTAGTGTACAGTGTACTTTTCTTATCATATCGAAAATGTGTCTTGATTGTTAAACAATTTTGCAAACTTATGTTATAATTGTATCTCAATGATACATTTATTATTATGTAAGTTAGTGTGATAATTTTACATTAAATGAACCCCATTGGAAATAAGCTTTTAGCTTAATGGGCAATCATATAAGGCAACATAAAACTATCTTTTTTGTTGCTTTTGTGTGTGTTTTTATATATATGCAAGTTGATATATAGGTGATACTATATATTGTCAAATAACAAAGAGAAATATTTTATTATAGGAAATTCATCAATTCACATTAACGATTACAATAATTACAAATAGAATCTATGTAAGTTATTATTTACATTTCACAATTTGCAAATAAATATGAAGAGCTACCAGGCTTTGTTAAAGAAGATGATATCTATGTAATATAAAATTTCTAGAGATATAAATCTGCAAGTATTTTTTTAGTAAGAAATAACTAATAAAGTAAATGATCTAAAGTGATCATAAAACTTGGTTTATAAACACAGCATTTATTTAAGTTTGAATGTGTAGTAAGAGCTCTATAAAATCTTCCTGCTGAGTAATAAGTAATAAAGTTTCCTACTCAAAGAAACAACGACGTACGTACTAGCCCCTGACAGGGTTTGTATCCATGCATTTAGCGATTATATTAGATTACTAGTCCGATCGAAAACAATTCGAGGAGTGGTCATTTTATGTTAAAGCTAGCAAAAACCAAATAAGCTTAAAATAACTTTCATACAAAATCAATCATCCATCACTGAATTTTTGGAACCAGTGCAATTACCGATACCAAAAATGACAATATCCATCTAATCAACATTTTTGTCCGGTGGGTAGCTCGAAAGGTAATGAGATATAAACTTGAAATTCAATGTGTGGATAGATCTCATTGAAGAGAAGTAAAGTGCACAAGAATGATATAATTCTCCACTTCATCATTTTCAGTTATTGCCCTTGGTTTATATTTTTGCATAATTTTTTATCTGAATCAGAAATTATACAGTGCATGTATTTAAAATATCCAAATAACACTTCAGAAGTGGATAGATATCATTGAATGGGAGTGCAGTGCAAGTATATTGACCAAACACTTCTGTTTTCTTTTGTTTCTTTTCTTGCATTTTTGCCCATACCATAACTAACTAAAATAAAGTGTTAGAGATGTTACTTTGAAACTTGGTTGAAAGATAGATTACAGTTAAGAGGAATGCAGTTGACAAGAATAACAGCAAATTTCCTTTAAATATTTTTGGAGAGATTGCACTTCGTTAGTTTTTCACGTTTTTCATGCATAACTTTTAAATGTTGTTGTTTTTTGTCAAAACGTTAAGAGATAGCAGCTCTCATATGGCAACTTTGTCCTTTACAATTATTCCCTTATGATATCAATGTGTGCGATTGGACTATCCGATTTTAATAACATTTCTCCTGTTTTGCCACAGACAATAGACACAACCAATTTACGCTTTATACGCTTATAAAACTATATATAAAGAATAAAGAATTTCTTTATATATACATTTAGTATTATAAGCGTATGTAGTTAAAATGATTGTTTCTAGAGCCTGTGTACGGGTGTAATGACCTAAATTTTCATGGAAAATTGTTTTATTAAGGTAAAGAATTTAAGTATAATGGAGTATGGTAGAATATGCAAGAAAAAATATCTTACATATGTTTGCGGTTCGGATAGGAATATCCGTCCATAGGGAACCCGCCCATGACTAAGCCTCGTAACCTCCGGGCGGGTCCCCTCGGGACGGATAATCCGATCCAAACCGCAACTTATGACAAATATATTAATATATATCTGCTTCGTAATAAATAGAAATCGCAAAATATGTCCTTATACGACAAAATGTTTTGCTTGAAAGTTTGCAAAAGAAAACAATCACAGTAATTAGTGTTCATGCTGATTTTGATAACATCTTCTATTGAAGTTCACTTGAAATATATAAAGTACACGTATGCCTTAACACGATAAAAAAATATCCTGCTTTGCTTGTTCTTGAACATTTAAAATGTCATTTCGTTGTTTATTACATTGATTTTGTGTGTTTATGATAAGAACCACCAATATTGAATCACAGTAAGACTGCACTACAATTTTGTTGCAAAAGATGACATCATTCCTCCATCTACAATATGTGTGTTGTTCCAGAAACACAAGACGACAAGTCACTGAGGAGATATAGCATTGGGAAAATTACTTCTTTCATCTCTGGGAGCCGCCCCATCGGTGTCTTGCCGATAAAAAGTTCATCGAATGATGATGTCTCTTTAATATGCTTTAGCACATTCTCATTTATAACAAGAGTTGGATTTATACTGTTTACCCGTATATTATACGGTCCTAATTCCAAAGCAAACTGCTTCGTGACCATATCAAGACCTGCCTTCGATGAATTGTAAGCTATTTGATTAGGGCAACACTGTAGAGATAATACACTAGACACATTCACAATCGATCCTGGCTTTTTAGCAGCAACCATTTTCTTTCCTATAATCTGTGTTGTGTTAATTGACGCAAATAGATTTGTTTCGAAACTCTTTTGTAAAAACGCTTTAGAAACATCCAATACAGGACCGGACACTTCCTCTGTGAGGGCGGCATTATTCACTAAACCATCTAGAACTTCAATACCAACAAGTTTGTCTTTCAATTCGTCCCAATTACTTACGTCTGCTTGAATCGTGTGTATGTTCGTGTTTTCTTCCGCCAAAGTGTCCAATGTCTCCTGAGTACGACTTAACGCGTAAACCTTACAGCCTTGTTCACTTAAAGTCTTCGAGAGAGCCCGGCCGATTCCACGACCTGCTCCTGTGACCAAGAACTTCTTTCCTGCAAGATTTAAAGACATCGTAATTGATTAGCAGTGAAAAAATGGTGAATGAATTATTTGTTCCTTATAATAATGAAATTAAATAATGTCCTACTTTTGTAAACTTTATCCGAAGTTATCTAAGATGCAACTTTTTACATGTAATCAACTTATCGTTATCAATCACTGGCAAAGGTAAGGACCTGATTTTTAGGTCGTCAGATATTACTAGTGTCCTTGACGGTAATTATAAAGCTCCTAAGGAAAAAATTCCTTTAGTTTTTAGGATTTCCCTTAAAATAAATAGATTATCCTTAGTTTTTTTAAGAATTTCCTTAGTTGTTATTCATATAACTCTTTAAGTTAAAATTCCTTAACTTTGGTCGAATTTTCCCTTTGTATATGCAAATTTTAAAAGTAGTAATATTGATTTAAACTGCAGGATTAAAACTGACTTTTTTCGTATTTACTATATGCATATAATGAAATTCACTGACCTCCCGGGGCGGGACCAATGTTGACCCCAGGGCTTTAATTTGAACAATCTTGGTAGAGGCCCACTACACAATATTTCATGCAAAATATCTAACTTCTGTATCTTTATAAGGAAAGCCTATGACCTCCGAGGCGGGGCCAATTTTGACACTAAGGGCAAAGTGTGAGTAACTTTAGTAGAGGGCCTATATATATATATATAGATGATGTTATCAACTATAACCCTTGTGCCTTCAAACAAGGTGATTATTAAAGTTTTTACTCATGTACACAATGAAAATCAATGGCCCCGGGGGAGGGGTCAACTTTAACCCTTGGGCTATAATTTGAACAATTTTGCTACAGGTTTCCTACACAATGTTTCATGTCAAATATCTAACGTGTAGCCATTTTCAATTCTGAGAAGTTTTTACTATACCCAATTAAGGAAAATCTATGACCTAATTTTGACACTAGGGACACTTTTGAACGACTTTGGTAAAGGACCTATAGATGATATCATAAACCAAATATCAAAGCTCTGGGCCTTAAACTTTCAGACATGAAGAATTTTAAATTGCAGTTTTGAAACACTTGGCCCCGGTACCTACAACAGACCGGAATCATTTGAACAACTTTGAAAGGGTACCAACTGTTGACGACGCCCGACGATGGACTGTGCATGAGCACGTTGTGCTCATGTAAGCTAAAAATGACGTTGTTTAGAAAAGATCTTGATATTTATCTGTATGTTAGTACATGTACTCAGATTTTGCCCAGAATGCGAATTTACATCAAAGTAGTGCATATCGTGTAATAAGTAGGACTGTACCGGCTGATTGTGGTCTGCACTGGCCACATAGGTATAAGCAGTTGCCACTAGTTGTCAAAGGGTTCAAAACAATAAACATGTATGTACCGCCTTAAACCAAGTGAAAAACAGTGTTAAATTACTATGTTCCTTTAAATTAATCATCTTAATATTGGCGCGTATATGAAGCTGCTTCCAAAATTAAAATCGTGCTTAAAAAGTGGAACTTAAAGGAGAAACCTTGTTCGATAAAATATAAGGATATGAAATGACTGATGATCAAAGGAAATTATAATTTTCTAAAATGGCGGATACAGAGAAGGACATAGGTCTAACATCCATTATGATTTTGTCATAACTTTACTTTTAGAAACCATACATTTGAATTTGTGCAACACTCATGCCCATGTACCTTTTTGGAACCGTCCGCTATAAATACATCGTAGTATAGAGATCGCAGTGGACATTTGAAAGTTTGTCAATCAACAGTACCAAGCATGCTTGGATGTATACTCAAGGTTAACTCTGTACTGATGGCACAGCTGGCAAACAAGGTAAGCCCTCAACCCTACATATCCGTGAAATCTGACCGGGATCTATACTCTACATCTCTTCTGTCTGTCGTCAACAATTTCACTAAAAACATCTCTTCCACTGATAAGATATTAAACGACTTGTACAGGAATGATCATCGAGTGGTTCCCTATCCAATATCTGGAAAAAAGTTATCCCTCGGAAGCATTAAAAACAGAAAAATTACATGAAATTTGCAGACTCGGTTTGATTGAGTCTGTACATGAGGAAAGTTCTTCAAATGTTTTTGGCCTGTCAGTGCAATTTTTTTCTCTCCAAAATCTTCTTGTTTGAAAGTACCAACCCTACAACTTTTGTTATGTGGTTTACATGTTGTGTTTGACATCAACAGGTCCTCCATCAAAGATGTTCAAATAAGAACCCTAGGGGCCTAATTGGCCCCGCCCAGGGAACAAAGAAGGTTGGACAGATGAACACATCTGTGGATGTTTCAAAAATCCAAATTGTACCAGTTCCTGTTAAATGTTGAATTCTGCTTAAGCCGGTGCTAGGGCGCTTGGACGGTAGTTTGCACTTGGCAGTACCGTCTAAAACAGGCTCAATCAAACCAAGCCTGCAACATTTTCAATTTTGCCGTGTTGGGCTTTCTTGAGAGATTCTTATTTTCTCTATTTTTTATGTATATAGATGTAGTAAAATTTAATAATTCTTCTTCTTTGAAAACCCACGAGCTATTGCTTTGATAAAGTCTTGGAAAGTGGAGATTATAAACAAGTGTTAACAAAACGAATGTCAGCTTGTGATGACTTTTATTACATAAAAATAATCCAAATATATGAATTTACATTCCTTTTATATTGCAAAATTCAATGCTGAATATAAGAAATCATATATGAATGTCGATATTTTCCAATTTTCTCAGCCAATTATTATATACAAGCACATAATTCACAGTTAACTGATAAACAACTCCTCTTGGTCTAATATAACCAATATAGAATCGAATGTAAGAAATGAAAAGTTGTATTCTATTTCTAGCCTGTTTAATCAACACATTAGACCAATAAACAGCAGTATTTCTGATCATAGAAAACTAAATATATTCTTTTACTTTTCATAACTTATCGATTTCTATAAATTGGTTTTTTTCAGTATATTTTTCATAATTTGAATAAAAACGTTTGTTACACAGTCAAATTTTCTTTCAAACTAAATGTATTAAGAAGAGTTTGACAACAATATTTTATCACCAATTACATATTTATTTGTTTTTGTACAGGTGTTTTAATTTTTTACACACAACTATTATATACAATCACATATCCTTTGTCACATAATTTAAATATTCCTTTAATTCCAAAACAGTTCATGTTTCTGAGTAGATCAATATTGGAAATCATGTAGAACTGTCATTCACTGATTTTTTTTATCTAATTGTTCAATTACTCAGCCATTAACCACGACACTTCATCAATATCGCCCATCTAAAAGTTCATGCAACTGTTTAATTCTTTAAAACGTTTTTGCGGGACCAGTTGTAACGATTTTTTTTGTTACATCTGTCTGTAATTCTCCGCAACTATCATAATTTTTGCATTTTCGATGTATGCCTTTGACGTTTATGACGAGAGTACGTGCATTCACGTCCCCACTGTTGATTGACTGCAATTCCACTGAATACTAGTTACAGGCTATATATTCTACCGGTATGCCCATTGTTCCAAACTATCTTCTCAGATTCTTTTTATTATTCTATTATTATAGTCGTTGAAATATGATTTTTTTATTATCAGGATTGACAAATTGCATTTTATTTGGAATTTTAAAAGAGTTTCGAGCTCCACACCAAAGTGTATGTGACTGTCTTCTGTAATAAGGCAATAAAAAGCACATCAATATATATTTTGAATTGATTCCTTCGATAGTTCGATGATTCCTCCATAACGGATTCTCCAGTATTCACAATTATTCCATATGATTTCTTAATCTGCAGCGAGACAATTGACCCAGACTCACTTTTCCAAGAGAAATGTTATAATGTTCGAGATCAGTGTTCACAGATATTTGCCCCGTCAGAGGATTGAACAACATCTGGAGTATTGACTAAGATGCTCTCCCTATCAAGGTAAGAGAAATGAACGAACATAAATGATGACTAGCAGAATATTTCAGAGATAACAAAATCAGTTACATAATGTAACTAATAATCTTCAGAAAGACTGTCGGTCAAACGCCATGCTTGAAAGTTAAACAGGAGCCTGGTTACTACAGGAGTTCTTGTGACTTTATAAAGGGGAAGAATTCAGTGAAATAAAAGCTGGAGTTAATGGTCTTAGTAATTTACAATTAAATCCCAAAGAATATCTAGTGAAAATTTAATTGGTTGATAAATGAGAAATAAACTTGCAAGCATGATCTTGACCGAGTATTACACTAGCACAAGATCAATTGGGATAGCCCCAATTTTTTTGGACCTTTGAGCTTAAAAGCAGTTAACTTTCATGCACAGGTATAAGTTTTAGCCGGTACTGGGGAATCGGGTGGAGCAAGTGACAGATGTTGCATCTTTCATTATCTCTCATGGACGGACTCGATCAAGGCGAAAATAAAATTTCCACCTTTTAACTATTGTTAAAAACACCTTTTAAAGAGGAGGTCATTGAGATGACAACCCAGGACTCACTGCATCACCACAAGATGCCAATGGGTCATACAATTAAATTTACTTCAGTAGGATCCTATAATCAGCTTAAATGGAATGAGCGACAATCGAATATTGGGGTGTGTCTTTTAGAGCTGCAATCAGTTTAAACTTTGTGTATGAGCCGATTTTACATGTGTGATATTTCTCTACCGTCTGAATATTGCTGCATTATTTTATTCTTTTTTATAAGATCCTCAAAATAGTCTCCTATTATTCTACAATATATATTCAATATAATTAAGTATTTCATGGCTTATACAAAAATAATGAAGAAATATTTTTAGGAATAATTCAAAACCAATGTTTTGTGAAATTTCTTAGCTCGATTTGGGGTAAAACCTTTAAAACGCTTTTCATTTTATGCTCCCCGAAGGATGAGCATATAGTCGCCGCTTTGTCCGTCCGTCTGTTTGTCTGTCCGCTATTCTTGTCCGAGACATAATTCTAAAACTATAAGAGATATCAGCATGAAACTTTGTAGGTCGATAGATCTCATTGGGTAGAAATGCAGTGTAAAATAACAATAACTCTGTCTTGCTTAATTTTGGAGTTATTGCCCCTTTGTTTATTTTTACACTTTGAACTTTGTCCGGGTCATAACTTTGAAAGTATAAGAGATATCAACATGAAACTTTGTGGGATCAATGATCTCCTTAAATAGAATTGCAGTGCAAAAGAACATTAACTCTGCCTTGCTTCATTTTGGAGTTATTTTCCCTTTGTTCATTTTTTCACTTTGAACTTTGTCTGTGACATAACTCTGACACTACAAGAGGTATACTGTCCTGTGTCCAAAACCTATTCAGAGCATCACCCGGATCTTGTTGGATCATTTTGCAGTGAGCGAATGACAATTTGTTGGGTTCAACCTACACCGAATGGTACAGAAATCATGAAAAAAAATATTGCCAATCTCGTCATATTTGACCCCCTTTTAATTAGGCAATTGAAAATGTATTATATACCTAGCGAGAAAAATGAGCATCAATTACGATATTTTAGGAAAGTGAGCATCATTTACGATATTTTAGGAAAATGAGCATCAATTACGATATTTTAGGAAAGTGAGCATCAATTACGATATTTTAGGAAAGTAAGCATCAATTACGATATTTTACTAAAACGTATTTATTTCAAAGAAAATAACATTGGTCATTATTTATTAGAATTTATTAGACAGTATAAAAAGTACCAGTATGTCTTAAAGATAAAGAAATCACACGCGGTAAAACATATCCTGCTGTGCCTGCTAATAAAGCTTTTAAATGTCATTTTTTTGTTTATTTCATTGACTGTGTCTGTGTGTTTATGACAGGAACCATCAAGAATGGTTCACAGTTAAACTGCACTAGAATTTTGTTGCAAAAGATGACATCATTGCTCCATCTACAATGTGTGTTGTTCCAGAAACACAAGACGACAAGTCACTGAGGAGATATAGCATTGGGAAAATTACTTCTTTCATCTCTGGGAGCCGCCCCATCGGTGTCTTGCCGATAAAAAGTTCATCGAATGGTGACATCTCTTTAATATACTTTTTCACATTCTCAGTCATAACAAGAGTTGGATTAATACTGTTTACCCGTATATTATACGGTCCTAACTCCAAAGCAAACTGCTTCGTGACCATATCAAGAGCTGCCTTCGATGAATTGTAAGCTAAATTATGTGGGAAACTCTGTAGAGATACAACACTAGACACATTCACAATCGATCCTGGCTTTTTAGCAGCAACCATTTTTTTCCCTATAATCTGTGTTGTGTTTATTGACGCAAATAGATTTGTTTCGAAACACTTTTGTAAAAACTCTTTAGATACATCCATTGCAGGACCCGACATTTCCTCTGTTAGGGCGGCATTATTCACTAAACCATCTAGAACTTCAATACAAGCAAGTTTGTCTTTCAATTCGTCCCAATTACTAACGTCTGCTTGAATCGTGTGTATGTTCGTGTTTTCTTTCGCCAAAGTATCCAATGTCTCCTGTGTACGACTTAACGCGTAAACCTTACAGCCTTGTTCACTTAAAGTCTTCGAGAGAGCCCGGCCGATTCCACGACCTG
Source organism: Ruditapes philippinarum (assembly GCF_026571515.1). Classification (NCBI taxonomy): domain Eukaryota; kingdom Metazoa; phylum Mollusca; class Bivalvia; order Venerida; family Veneridae; genus Ruditapes; species Ruditapes philippinarum. The sequence continues at coordinate 30,793 of NW_026859372.1, read as the reverse complement.
CTCCTGTGACCAAGAACTTCTTTCCTGCCAGATTAAAAGACATCGTAATTGATTAGCAGTGAAAAAATGGTGAATTAATTATCTTCTTCCTTCCGGTAATGATATTAAATAATGTCCTACTTTTATCCATAAAGTGTATAAACTTTATCCGAAGTTATCCAAGATGCAACTTTTGTTATGTAATCACCTATCGTTATCAATAGGAACTGACTTATTGACCTTTTCGAAAACCTAGCTAAACACTGTTTTCCGGTACGTTGCGGATTTAGCTCTGGGGAATTACACCAAATGAAGTAGTCTAAGTACATTAAACAGTTACATGATATTTCTATTCTACTATCATTATTTTACCGTTTAAGGTTTAAAAAAATGATGTTTTTGAAAAATTTTCAATATTCCTTTAATATCTAATGCAAATTTTTGTAAAAAATAAATTGTTTATAATGAAAGTCAATAAAATTTAAACAGACGTAGTGGAATCTTCCATAATAAATAAGGTTATTTTCTGCGTAAACTTGTGTATTTGATTTATTTTTTTGTATGGAATTATTCATACAATGATATTTAATTATTTTCTTATAAAGAAATAACTGTTTTATTTCAAGGCCGAAAACAGCGAGTTCGCTATTACACTCCATTACGTGAATTCCCCAGAGCTATGTACCAAGATACAAGAATACAAGATACAAGAAAATTTATTTTACGTCGGATACATATAAACAGAAAACATTAGCTCATGAGCTATTTTCCGACAAACAATAGTATATGAACTAAACAAAAGTAAAGCAGCTAAAAGAAAATATAAGCATAAGCACAATTAAGTACATGGAAGTAAGATATTAAAGCAACTAAAAATTATAAGCATAAGCACATCTAAATACATGGATTTAAGTTATTATAGCACCATGCATGCTTAAAAGTTACAATAATTACAAGCAAGATAAAACAAATAACTGATAATATAAATAATGTACATTCCTGTAAAAGAGTTATATATTAGTTAAAGACAGACATGTATAAAAATAAGCATAAGCACATCTAAGAATATGAAATTAAGAAAATAAAAATTTAAGATAAGTTAAAGACTACAAAAGTTACAAGAAAAAGAGTACAAAAATAAGATATACATATACACCTATGTACATACCTGCAAAAGAAATATAATAGATATATATATAAAAAGAAGCCATGCATAAGTAAAATAAAAAACATAAAACAAAACAATGAAATTACAAGGACTATCACATAATGCAAATAAAAAGTAACATTAAACATTTATTGGTATAACATTTGCAACATCTAAAGACTATACATAAAAGCACATATAAAAACATGTTAATCACATACAAACACATGTATGTACCGAAAGTACCGGAAAATGGCGTTTAGCTAGGTTTTCGAATTCGTGATATTAGGTCGTCAGATATTACTAGTGTCCTTCACGGTAATTATAAAGCTCCTATAAGGACAAATTTCCTTAAGTTTTTAGGATTTTCTTTAAAATAAATAGATTACGCTTAGTTTTTTAAGAATTTTCTTTAGTAGCTATTCATAAAACCCTTAAAGAAGCATGCCTTCATATTCTTGGTATTTTTCATGAAAATTCTAAAAATGATTTTAAAGGTAAAAAATATTGTGATGTGACGAAGAAAATAAATTACACATTGAAAAAAGTACGTACTTACAATCCACTGAAATTGCAATAAAGCGGTCAAAATATGCATTAAAAACCCTTACTGCGTTAGTAACGCAGTAGAAATATGGTGCAAAATACTGCAAAATCAGTTATTAATATCGCACATATCATGTAAATTATAATGTGAATCTTGAACCTTTTTACTTTCCTTAAAATCTGAATACATATTTCTCAATCTTCATCTATATTCTTATAAGGAAAACCTAAGACCTCCGGGGCGTGACCAATATTGACACAAGGGGCAAAGTTTGAATATCTTTAGTAGAGGACCTATAGATGATGTTATAAACACTAAGCCTTGTACCTTCAAACAAGATTATTTTTTACTTTATAAAGTTTTTACTTTATGTACATAATGAAAATCAATAGCCCCCGGGGAGGGGTCAACTCTGTCCCCTGGGCTATAATTTGAACAATTTTGGTAGAGGTTTCCTACACAATGTTCATTCCAAATATCTAACCTCTAGCCTTTTCAATTCTGAAAAGTTTTTACTATACCCATTTAAGGAAAACCTATGACCTAATTTTGACACTAGGGACACAATTTGAACGACTTTGGTAAAGGACATATAGATGATATCATATACCAAATATCAAAGCTCTGGGCCTCGTACATTCAGACATTAAGATTTTTTAAATTGAAGTTTTGAAACAGTTCTGGCCACGGGACTTACTTAAGCAACAGACCGGAATCATTTGAACAACTTTGAAAGGGTACCAACTGTTGACGACGCACGACTGTGGGGATCACAATAGCTCACCATAAGCACTTTAAGCTCAGAATTAAAAAATAAGCTCAGTTAAAATGACGTTGTTAAGAAAAGATCTTGATTTTTATCTGTATGTTAATACATGCACTCATAGATTTTGCCCAGAATGCCAATATACATCTAAATAGAGGATATTGTGTGACAAGCAGGGCTCTACCGACTGATTGTGGTCTGCACTGGTCACATAGGTATAAGCAGTTGTCATTAGTTGTCAAAGGGTTGAAACAATATACATGCATCTACCGCCTTAAACCAAGTGAAGAACAGTGTTAAATTATCATGTTTCTTTAAATTGATCATCTTGATATTGGTGCGTATATGAAGCTGCTTCCAAAATTAAAATCGTGCTTTAAAAAGTGGAACTTAAGAGCGAAAAACGTTGTTAGTTAAAATACAAGGATATGAAAATGATTGATAATCAAAGGAAATTATAATTTTCTAAAATAATGAATACAGAGAAGGACATAGATCTAACCTGCCATTAAGATTTTGTCATAACTTTACTTTTAAAAAGCATACATTTGAATTTGTGCAACACTCTTGCCCAACTACCTTTTTGGAACATTCAGCTATAAATAAATTGAAGCACAGAGATCGCGGAGGTCATTTGAAAGTTTGTCAACCAACAGTACAAAGCCGGCTTGGATGTGTACTCTATAGGTAAGCTCTGTACTGATGGCACAGCTGACATTAACCCTACATGTCCTTGTTATCTGACCGGGATCTATAGTATAATACTGTACATGCTCATGGTGATCTTCTTCTGTCCGTCAACAATTTCATTAAACAACATCTACTCGACTAAAAAGATAATACATGTAATAATAATGAAGACTTTATTTAACAAAAGAATTAACTCAATTGAACAACATATCAATCTTCTATGAGGCCCTCAACAAGGAACAATACAAATTTAACATATTCAAACTTTTAGATAAATGTATACATAAATTTAATGACATATAGGAGATAATCAATTTGTATACATCGATGTGTGGATATCTCTAGTATAAGGTTTTAAAATGGTTCACAGATGTAGCAGGGTTGATGATATAATCAGGAAGGCCGTTCCAAATACAAGATCCAGAGTAAACAAAAGACCTACGAAATTGTTCAGTATTTGGTCTAGGGTGTAAAGTTGAACGCAAAACGCGAGTATGAACATCTGACGATAAAATTGTATTATTCCATTAATAGGAAGGGGCCTGATGATTATTCATTATCTTAAAGATCATAATAGATTTTTTGAGAAAAAAAAATATAATAAAAAATAAAAAAAAAATAAACAACAACAAAAAAAAAAAATTAACCGACTTATACATGATTGATAATCGAGTTGTTCCCTATCAAAGTTCTTCAAATGTTTTTGGTCGGTCAGTGCAATTTTTTCTCTCTAAAATTATCTTGTCACAAAGTACCAACCCTACAATTCTAGTTATGTTGTTTACATGTTGTGTTTCGCATCAACGGGTCCTCCATCAAAGATGTTCAAATAAGAACCCTAGGGTCCTAATTGGCCACTCCCAGGGAACCAAGAAAGTTGGTTATTGATTTTCCTTATATGTATATACATGCAGTAACATTTTAAAAATCATCTTCTGTGAAAACCCAAGAACTAATTCTTGATTAAGACTTGAAAAGTGGAGTTTTTAAACTAGTGTTAACAAAAACAACAGTCAGCTTGTGGTAACTTTTATAACATAAATATAAATCCAAATATATTAATTTTCATTCTTTTTATATTGCAAAAAAAATCAATGCTGAAAATAATAAATCGTACATGAATGTCGATTTTTTCCCAATTTTCTCAGACAAACACATAATTCACCATTAATTGATAAACAACTCTCTTGGTCTTATATAACCAATATAGAATTGAATGTAAGGAATGAAAAGTTGTATTCTATTTTTAGCCTGTTTTATCAACACATTAGACTAATAAACAACAATATTTTTGATCATAGAAAATTAAATTCTTTTACTTTTCATAACTTATCAATTTCTATAAATTGGTTCAGTATATTTTTCATAATTTGAATAAAAACGATTTGTTTAGCAGTCAATTTTTCTTATAAACTCAATGTCTTAAGAAGAGTTTGACAACAATATTTTATCACCAATTACATATTTATTTGTTTTGTGCAGGTGTTTTGATTTTTTACACACAACTATTATATACAATCACATATCCTCTGTCACATAATTTACAAAATTCCTTTAATTCCAAAACAGTTCATGCATTTTATTTGGATTTTAAAGGAGTTTCGAGCTCCACACCCCAAGGTGTCTGTGACTGTCACCTGTAATAAGGCAATAAAAGCACATCAATATATATTTGAATTGATTCCTCCGTAACGGATTCCTTTTTGATAAATTACCAGTATTTACAATTAATCCCCAAACTAGACCCATATGATTTCTGAATCTGCAGGAAGACAAATGACCCCAGACTCACTTTTTCAAGAGCAATTCAAATGTTCGAGATCAGTGGTCACAGATATTTTGCCTCGCCAGAGGATTGAACAACAACATCTGGAGTATTGACTCAGAAGCTCTCCGGCCCTATCAAGATAAGAGAAATGAAATAACATAAATGATGACTAGCAAAATCAGTTACATAATATAACTAATAATCTTCAGAAATACTGTCAGTCAAAACGCCGAATGTTGAAAGTTAAACAGGAGCCTGGTTAATGCAGGAGCTCTTGTGACTTTATAAAGGGGGAAGAATTTAGTGAAATTAAAGCTGGGGTGTCTTAGTAATTTACAATTAAATCCCAAAGAATATCTAGTGAAAATCTTAATCGGTTGATAAATGAGAAATAAACTTGCAAACATAATCTTGACCGAGTGTTACACTAGCACAAGAGCAATTGGGATAGCCCCAATTTTCTTGGACCTTTTGAGCTAAAAAAGCAGTTGACTTTCATGCATAGGTTTAAGTTTTAGCCGGTTCTGGGGAATGCGGTGGAGCAAGTGACAGATGTTGCATCTTTCTCATGGACAGACTCGATCAAGCCGATACTAAAATTTCCACCTTTTAACTATTGTTAAATACGCCTTTTGAAGAGGAGGTCATTGAGTTGACACCCCAGGACTCACTGCATCAGCACAAGATGCCAATGGGTCATACAATTAAATTTACTTCTAGCAAAAGTAAAAGTAAGATCCTTTAATCCCAGATTCATTACTTAAATGAAATGAGCGACAATCGAATATTGGGGTGTGTCTTTTAGAGCTGCAATCAGTTTAAACTTTGTGTATGAGCCGTTTTTACATGTGTGATATTTCTTTACCGTCTGAATGTTGCTGCATTATTTGATTCTTTTTTTATAGGATCCTCAAAATTGTCTCCTACTATTCTACAATATTTCCAATATAATTAAGTATTTCATGGCTTTAAAGAAAAAAATATACAAAAGATAATGAAGTATTTTTAGGAATAATTCAAAACCAATGTTTTGTGAAGTTTCTTAGCTCGATTTGGGGTAAAACCTTTAAAACGCTTTTCATTTTATGCTCCCCTACGGGTGAGCATATCGTCGCCGCTTTGTCTGTCCGTCCGTCTGTCAGTCCGTCTGTCCGCTATTCTTGTCCGAGACATAACTTTAAGAGATATCAGCATGAGACTTTGTACGTCGATAGTTCTCATTGGGTAGAAGTGCAGTGGAGAATAACAATAACTCTGTCTTGCCTAATTTTGGAGTTATTGTCCCTTTGTTTATTTTTACATTTTGAACTTTGTCCGGGTCATAACTTTAAAACTGTAAGAGATATCAACAGGAAACTTTGTAGGAACATTGATCTCATTTAGTAGAAGTGCAGTGCAAAAGAACCTTAACTCTGCCTTGCTTCATTTTGGAGTTATTTCCCCTTTGTTCATTCTTTTCACTTTGAACTTTGTCTGTGACATAACTCTGACACTACAAGAAGTATACTTTCAGGACTGTGTCCAAAACCATAATCGGGGAGCATCACCCGGTTCAACCGGTTCTTGCTGGATCATTGTTCAGTGAGCGACACCGAATGGTACAAAAATCATGAAAAAATATTGCTAATCCCGTCTTAATTCGATGCCCTTTTAATTAGGCAATTGTAAAATGTATATAAATATATAGCGAGGAAAAAAGAAAATGAGCATCAATTACGATATTTTACTAAAAAGTTTTTATTTCAAAGAAAATGACAATTGGTCATTATCTATTATAATTTATTAGACAGTATAAAAAGTACAAGTATGTCTTAAAGATAAAGAAATCACACGCGGTAAAACATGTCCTGCTGTGCTTGCTAATAAAGCTTTAAAATGTCATTTTTATGTTTATTTCATTGACTGTGTCTGTGTGTTTATGACAGGAACCATCAAGAATGAATCACAGTTAAACTACACTAGAATTTTGTTACAAAAGATGACATCATTGCTCCATCTACGATGTGTGTTGTTCCAGAAACACAAGACGACAAGTCACTGAGGAGATATAGCATTGGGAAAATTACTTCTTTCATCTCTGGGAGTCGCCCCAATGGTGTCTTGCCGATAATAAGTTCATCGAATGGTGACAACTCTTTAATAAACTTTTTCACATTCTCAGTCATAACAAGAGTTGGATTAATACTGTTTACCCGTATATTATACGGTCCTAACTCCAAAGCAAACTGCTTCGTGACCATATCAAGAGCTGCCTTCGATGAATCGTAAGCTAAATGATGTGGGAAACTCTGTAGAGAAAATACACTAGACACATTCACAATCGATCCTGGCTTTTTAGCAGCAACCATTTTCTTTCCTATAATCTGTGTTGTGTTTATTGACGCAAATAGATTTGTTTGGAAACTCTTTTGTAAAAACTCTTTAGAAACATCCAATACAGGGCCTGATATTTCCTCTGTTAGGGCGGCATTATTTACTAAACCATCGAGAACTTCAATACCAGCAAGTTTGTCTTTCAATTCGTCCCAATTACTAACGTCTGCTTGAATCGTGTGTATGTTCGTGTTTTCTTTCGCCAAAGTATCCAATGTCTCCTGTGTACGACTTAAAGCATAAACTTTACATCCTTGTTCACTTAAAGTCTTCGAGAGAGCCCGACCGATTCCACGGCTTGCACCTGTGACCAAGAACTTCTTTCCTGCAAGATTTAAAGACATCGTTATTGATTAGCAGTGAAAAAAGAAATGATGAAGTATCTTGGTCCTTACTGTAATGAAATTAAACACTGTCATACTTTTTTCCATAAAGTTCATGAACCGCTTGTAAAGGTTAACCTAGATGTTATAACCTTTGACATATTATCTTATCGTTATCAACCACGGGCAAGATTAAGGACCTGACTTATAGGTCGGCATATATTACTAGTGTCCAGGTCATACATTTTATCAATCGGAACATCTCGGGTATTATCAATAATAACCTCGGACTTAATACGGATTGAAAGTAGTTCTAACACATGGTTTTAAATATAAGCAAAAAGAGAAGGTGTAATCTTTGGTCATCTATAACTAATTTGAAATCCAATGGAAAATAAAGATTTTTTTTTATCTTTTATTTAAAAACTTTAAAAACATTTGCACAAAGAACATTTTCATTTAATACTTGTACAGTAAGTGCATTTAACATATCAAATACATGTATGATATTATATTAGAATTACAGTTAAGAAAAAGGTATACATAGCTGTAATAAGATATTACAACGTAATTTTACTCATCTTTTAACATATCTGACAATATTAAAAGTTTGTTGTAAAGCGTTTAATAAAATGAGAATTATATTTCTTATGAACGAGGTATAGTTTCATATTGTTAAGTTCGTGTAGAAAGATTCCATTAATGTTAATAGTATCGGCACGTTGGTTACTCATCATATAAGCTTTGTATATACTAAAGCCAATAATTGTAAAGATCAAATTAATATGCCAAAGATTTGATTGCTGCGTATTTTCGAAACTATAACCTAGTACAATATTTTTGAGATTGAAAATATGTTTACAGATTCCTAGCGACTTAAAAGTTTCAATAATTCTTTTCCAGAAAGCATTAAGTGATTGACAATGAATAAAGAAATGTTCTGTGCTATCAGTACAATTGCATAAAACGCATTTCGGACTATTTTTCAATTTCCATTTGTATAAGTTATCCCCTGTCGGTATTATATTATGAATGAGTTTATAACGGAACTGTTTATATCTATTGTCGATGCTTGATTTTATATTCAGGTATACTTTATTCCACGGAATGTCATGTTCAAATAAAATTTCCCATAGGCCATGAATGTATGGTTTTTCCGCTTTATTGTTTCTAAGTATGTTATAAATCCCTTTGTTCGATTCTTTTGTAAGTAAAGGAGAAAAGTCAGTTTTTACCCTAGTTTTGATTGATTCGTCCGATTTTAAGATGAATTTCCAGAGTTGCGGTATAGCTTTACGTAGCGTATAAATTTCGGATAACAAATTTGATTTATTTCTGAGTTTTGAAAGAATAAGATGTTCACTTATATCGCCATTTGCATCGATAATATCATTTACAAAAATTATGTCAGAGTTTATTCAATTATGAAAATATAAAGACTTTTTATTCCATAAAATTTGTTCATTACCCCAAATTATTTCTTTACGAATATCAAAGAAGTGTTTTGGCTGCTTCTTATTAATATTTTTTAAATAAAATCCATTTTTAATAAGTTCTTTATAGAAATCAGGTAAAGTATAATAGTCTTTTGGTAAACTTGAGACAGATTTTAAGTTCATGTAAAAAAACAAGGAAATTCTTGCCGAATTTGTTTAAGAAATAACTTGGAATGACTTTCCAGTTTGCAAATTCATTAGAAAGTAGGGATTTTACCCATTTAATTTGCAACATAGTAACAAAACTTTCAATGTCGCCTTTTTCAAGATCGTTTATCAATATATTTCTTTTAACCTTTTCACGTTTATCGTCCCAGAGGTATGTATATAATAATGAGTTGAGTTTTTTCTGTACCTCTTCTGGAAAGTACAGTGATTGCAATAAGTAGGTAAATTTTGGAAGTATAATTGATTTTATAACAGTGAGTCGTCCATAAATAATAAGTTTTCTTTTCTTCCATGAATTAATTAAGATTTTACAGTTTTGAATTTTCGTTTCCCATTTTAATTGTTCGCATTCTTTTTTATTTGTGCCAAAAAAGACGCCTAAAGCTTTCACTTTTTCGCTCCATTTTATGTTAGTTAATTTTAAATTATCAAAGTTATTCCCTAATCTAACACCTTCTGTCTTGTGCAAATTTAGTTGTAGACCAGAATGTTTTCCAAAAATTTCAATAGTTGATAATGCTTTTTGTATGTCTTCTGTGCTTTTTAAGAACATTGTAGTATCGTCGGCTAGTTGTGTCATTTTAAGATTAAAAGTTTCATTGTTTATTTTTATTGAGATTCCGTTAATGTCATTATTCTCTCGAATTGAATTAGCTAGGACCTCGGCAACGATGATAAAAAGCAAAGAAGAAGTTCCGCATCCCTGTCTGAGACCACGTGTTAGAGAGAAAAGTTTCGATATCCAACCATTGTTTAATATACATGACGAAATATTATTGTAAAGAGACGGTATCCAGCGAATAAACATTGGGTTAAAGTTAAACTTTTCAAGGGTTTTAACTAGAAAGTCAAACTCGATCGTATCGAAAGCCTTTCTAAAATCTAAAAACAAAAGGTTTCCATCAATGTTATTTTTTCCGCAATAGTCAATAATGTCTGATATTTGTCGTATGTTATTACCAATAAAACGATTTTTTATGCAACCTTGTTAATCGCTGTCTATAATTTTCGGAAGTACTTTTTGTAACCTAATCGCGAGTACCCGAGTTAAAATTTTGTAGTCGTTCAATATTTTCTGGGTCTCCTTTTTTGTACACCGATTTTCTGAGAAGCTGAAAGTTCGGTTTCTTTGTGTATTTCGTTATAACAATTAACTAATAAAAATAAAAAAGTCCGTCATTACCTGGACTTTTGTTGGTTTTCATGCTGAGAAGTGCGCTTTCGCATTCATTTATATTTATTAAACATTCTAAGTCTTCCGAGTCTTTGTCTTTTAGTGTTTTCTTAAAAACAGTGTTATCGGAAAAATCCCTTAAATTCTCGCTGTCTACCTTTTTTGTAGATTTTTGTAAAATTTTACCTCTTCGTTCATTACTTCTTCAAAGTTTGTTATTTGTTTTCCGTCAATTTTTAACGAGTTAAGAACTTTTTTCGTTTGTTTCGATTTTTCTAACGAATGGAAATAATTCGTATTTTTCTCACCTTCATCGATGAGCTGTACACGTGAGCGTATTTTTGCACCGTTTGCTTTATTTATATATATCGTCTCGATTTCGATTTCTAAATCTTTTATTTGTTTAAGTAATGTATCTGAAATTCTTCGTATAGCTGCGAAAGTCTTTTTTCTAAACTCGTTAATCGGTTTCTATTATGTTTAGCTTTCAGTTTTAAGAAATAAATTATACTTTTTCTTTAATATTGTATTTTAATATTTCCCACATTGTTCTATGATCAATGTCATGAGATTTGAATTCATTTTGAACAGAACTAATGGTATTTATGATAAGATTTTTATATTCATTATCTTCTAAATGAGAATTATTCAACTTCCAATAACCTGGACCGCGATGACTAGGAATATTTACTTTTAGACTGATACCTAAGTGGTCAGTGTACATTATTTGTGCAGGTCTTATGTCGCAGCTGGCGATTAAAGGCGACATGCTTTTTTCAATAAACCAAAAATCAATGCGTCTTTTTACCGCGCCATTAGTCCGTTTCCAAGTACTAGTAAATTGAATTTTATTTATATATTTAAGTTTCCAGATATCACATAGACTATGTGAATGTATTAGATTTTTAAGCTTTTCAGATGTTTTAGTGCGCGAGTTAGAATGAGTATACCTGTCTGTTTCGTTGAGTACATCATTAAAGTCTCCTCCTATTATTTTTAAGCCTAATGATTCTTCTTCAATCTTATTGTTAATAAGTTCAAAAAAGTTATTTCTACAACGTTTGTCATTTGGTGCGTATATGTTAACAAAAGTGAAAACTGTTCCCGAGAAGTCAATATTTAAAAGCACAAATCTCCCAGACTCTTCGTCAATTATATCATTTATGACATTATATTCAATGCACATATTTTTGCGAACTAATATAGTGCAACCTTTTGAGTGAGTTGTAGGTCCAAATGCATTGTAAATACGATAATCTTTAAAATCTGTTTTAACATCTTCCAAAATATCATTTGTAAAGTGAGTTTCTTGGAGAAATGATAATTATATCTAATTTTTGTTGATTAACCCATTCTAAAAACCGTAAACGTTTGGGCTTCGCACGTAATCCCTGTACATTAAGGGAACCAATATGAAGTTTATAAATAGACATATTGAGAAATTAATTGACTTATTGAATTAAAACACGTAAAATATATCTTGTAACTTGACATGTACAATGTGTAAGCTTGTGATAAACGCATAATTCTTGAAGTCTTGACGAAATCGCGAAACAAAAGGTTTCGAAAATGCAATATCAAAATGTAGCTTTCTTGTAATGCCCCATATTTTACAAAAGCTTCGGATTTGGAAGCAATTGCACTGAAGCATGGAACGAAAGTAAATTTCCAAAGTACATGTATAAATTGTGAAAAAAAATTGTGGTTTCGTTAACATATAAAATTAATAGAATGTATCAAAAACATTAAGATTAATGAACATACATTAATATATTGATAACATCTTAGAATATTTGTTTTAAGCATCAGAGATTTGCTATACAAATCTTTTACGCGGACATAAAACAAATTTACATAAATTGTATTAACTTGATATAAATTAAACATACATGTATAATTTTCAAAAATCAATTTCCTATGCACCGCAACATGTAAGTACACTGCATCGGTATATGAATGCTTGATAAAATTGAAAAATTGAAAGTCCAAATGTGTTCCAGTTATAATCGTTGTTCTGTTTCATGTCCATAAAACATAGCACGTTTGTAAAACAAACAATGTTCCAAGTGACATTAAAAGATACAGCAATCATTTACTTCTGTGATGTTTCTTGGTGGATTTAACGTTACATTTCTCCCTGTACTCGTCAGAGGGTGTTGGCGGTGAACGCTCTTTAACAAGTTGAGGTTTGTCCTTGTTTGAAGAATACTTTCCCCCATGGACTTCTGTAATATAGAGCCACGACCTATTCCCGATGATGCTAATGGAGATGTTGATATTGTTGCCCCCGGTCTTGGGCCTTGCGCTTGAACAGCGGAACTAGAGCTTTTAAAATGTACTTCAGAGATGCATGTAGAGTCGCTGGATTGCTCGGAACCAGTTTCAGAATCGGCGTCGGGTTCTGATTCTATGGCGTTATTATAAAGACAATCCGAAGCTTTGTGTCCAGGCCGATTGCAGGTTCTACACACCCAGTCATTTGGGCGGCTGGAGAAAGTATGTCCGTCTAATAAACACTTGCTAAAGATTATTCCGGTTAAATTATGATTGATGTATCTGACGATCATAATCAATTTAAAAATGCTCACTTACTTTTATAACCTAATCCAAATAAATGTCAACAGGTAGACATTTTATACTTCCAGTTTCTACTAAATCGCACGAGTTTTGACGTGTTTAACTAATAGGGTTTTTAGTTTTAGGATTCATATTGACTATTATTGTAAAAGTTCATTAAAATTTATGCTTATGTTTGTAAAGGAGAAATTTATGCCTTTGTTTGTAAAGGAGACTTTAAGTTTACGGAGTCGGGTAATCGACACGGGTATGTGATTAACATGTATTTTCAACTGTATCTACTTATTTATACAAAATATGTATGCTTACGTGACTTATAATTTGAAAACATTAGATTTAGCACTTCCATGTAATAAATACATGTGTGTTAATGTGGGAGAATTAGGTACCGCGTATTTATGCGATACCACGGTCAATGCCAATTAATTCAAGTAACATATTAATTAATACAAAACTTTAGGGGAAAAAACAAGCAGAAAAAGCCATCATTTCTATAATAGAATATAACGGTTGTGGAAAGAAAAAGTATCGAGCTAAAACCACAGTTAAAGTTGATTTTTATATCCATAAATAGATTGTATATCAAAGTTCATCTCCATCAACGGTTTGATGCAAAAGACAACACATTGTTGGGTGCTTTCGCCAATTGATTCCTTCGATGGTATGAGTAAAATTTGATTCAAGAAGCAACTGTAGTAGTATTATAAAAAATATTTGTCTGTCTTTTAGCAAAAGTTCCAACAAATTTTTGGTCATGTCAACCTTACTGGACTTTCTGGATAACAAACCAGTTATTATAATTAATCGCAGAAAGAATGACTACTACTAGTCCCATTGAGGCGAGAGACAAATGACTGCTAGACTCAATGTCCAAGATAAATTCAATGTTCCATATCAGTGATCACCGAGATAATTCGCCGTGCAAGAGGCTTTAACCAAAACCTTTGTTTTACAAAATCTGATGCTCTCCCCTCCCTATTTAGCTAAGTGAAAGGAATCAATGTAAACGATGACCTGAAAGTTGAGATGAAAAGCAATATATTTCAGAACTGGGACAAAAAAAAAATTTGTACTGGTTCAGAGAAATTTTTTTTTTTGATTTTACAAAGGGGGATTTCCCCCTCAAAATAAAAGCCCAGTTAACAGTCTTGGTCAATAATGATTCTGGTGGGATACAGTGTAAAACAAGAAGCAACGCATTAATATAACACCAAATAGTAGTGTAAGAACAGGAGATCTAACCTAGCCTTTGTCAATTCAGAGGTTTTTTACTACCCGAATACATATAAGGAAAACCTATGACCCCCTACCCCAAGTGAAGGGCTAATTTTGACAATAGGAGCATTTGAACAACTTTGGTAGATATTATGTACCAAATATCAAAGCTCTAAGCTTTGTACATTCAGTCATAATAAAAATCAATGACACCGGGAAGGGGCCAATTTTCACCACAGGGCTATGATTTGTACAAACTTGGTAGAGGTCCACTAAACAATTTTTCATGCCAAATATCTGACCTCTAGCCTTTGTCAATTGAGAGAAGAAAATCAATGACCCACGGGGAGGGACCAATTTTGACCCCATATTTCTGCATGGGATCAAATTCTTGAACAACTTTGGAAGCGCTTTATCAAAGGAACAATCCTGCCAAGTAGATGCTCGGGTGTCATTAAAATCCAAAACCTTCTTGTCCGAACCGACAGCCTACAACTTCTGTGATGTGGTGTACATGTTGTGTTTCACATCAACAGGTCTTCCGTCAAAGATGTTCAAATAATAACCCTAGGATCCTAATTGGCCCATCCCCTCCCAGGGAACCCAGTCATTTGCTATCCTTACATGTATATACATGTAGTAAAACCAAAAAACTATAGCTTTGATAAAGACTTGAAATGTGGAGCTTATAAACTAGTGTTAACAAAACAACCATCAACTTGCGATGACTTTTATTACATAAACATAAATCCAACTTCATCAATTTACATTCTTTTTATTTTGCAAAAATTCAATGCTGTATGTTATAAATCATACATAAATCGATATTTGCTGTAAGTTTAATTTTCTTAAGCTAATCATTATATACAAACACATTATTCACAGTTAACAAATCTTTTGATCTTATATAACCAATATAGAATTAAATGTAAGAAATGACAAGTTGTATTCTATTTCTAGCATGATTTGAGCCGCGTCATGACAAAACCAACGTAATGCGTTTGCGACCAGCATGGATCCAGACCAGCCTGCGCATCCGCGCAGTCTGATCAGGATCCATGCTGTTCGCTTACAAACCCTATTACAAGTAGAGAAACTGATAGCAAACAGCATGGATCCTGATCACACCACTGCGCGGATGCGCAGGCTGGTCTGGATCCATGCTGGTAGCAAACGCACTATGTTGGTTTTGTCATGACGCAGCTCACTTATTAACAAATCAGTATTTCTGTTCACAGAAAATTTAATTCTTTTACTTTTCACATGTTATTAATGTCCAAAAATTGGTTCAGTATATTTTCCATGATTTGAATAAAAACTTTTTTGTTAAACAGTCAATTTTTCTTTCAATTTCAATGTCATAAGAAGAGTTTGAAAACAATATTTTATCATCAATTAAACATTCTTTTTTAGATTTCAGTTTACATTTTTACGCACAACAAAACTATTACAAATGTATATACAATCACATATTCTTTTTGTCTCATAATTTACAACATTCTTTTATTCTAAAACAATTCATGTTTATGGGCAGATCAATAGAGGAAATCATTTAGTACTGTCATGTTTATGGGCAGATCAATATAAGAAATTGTTAAGTACTGTCATTTTAATTTCATTCAACTTGATTACATGTATTTGGTCGGTATCTCATTGTTAATTTACTAAGCCATAAAACTGCATAGCCCATCTTCACACATCATCAAAATTCCCATTCTGAAAGGTAAGATAATTTTTGTTTCATTCTGTAAAACACATTTTTTGTTGTGACCAATTGTAACGTCTTTTTTTGTTAATTTTGTCCGTACTTCTCAGCAAACATCATAATCTTTCCATTTTTGCTTGAAGGCCTTTGAAGTTTGTGACGAGGGTACGAACATTCACATCCACACTGCTTATTGACTGTAATTCTACCAAATAACACGCTATATAATCGAGGCCCATAGTTCCAAACTGTCTTCTGCAATAAGGCAATAAGAAAGCACATCAATATAAACTTGACTTGATTCCTTCAAAATATAATGTAAAATTTGATTCAAGAAGCAACTAGAAACATTTTAAGAATTTCAACAAAGTTTTGGTCATATCTTGGCTGTGAGTTAAACTTACTGGATATTTTTTGACAACTTACCAGTAATTATGATTTATCCCTAAAAGACTGACTACTAGTCCAACATGATTTCTGAATCTCTGGTAAAAAAATAATGACCATTGACCTAAAAGTTTGGGATTAATACAATGTTCGAGGTCAGTGATCACAGATATTTTGCCTTGCCAGAGGATTGAGCCACAACCTAATAATTTTCAAAAAGACTGCCAGTAAAATGCCATGCTCCATAGTAAAACAAGAGCCCGGATAATGCAGGGATTCTTGTGAGTTTACAAAGGGGAATAATTCACAGAAAATATATGCTGGAGTTAAGGGTCTTACTCAGTAATCTACAATTATGATCCAAAAAGACACAAAAGGATATCTGTTGAAAATCTTTAGTTGATAAATGAGATATTAATGAGTGTAACACTGGTACAAGATCAGTAAGGATAGCCCCACTTTTCTTGGAATAATAAAGCTAAAAACTAGTTACCTTTCATACACAGGTATAAGTGACATGTTATCCACGAGCTTGTTCAAGAAACTGTGTATAACATAGAGAAGATGTAGAGGTCTGTTGATAGATGACCAGAATGGATCCTGAAAAATAATAATTAGGATGAAGGATAACAAATGCTAATAAATTGGTACATATCAGTTTATTTCAGGTAATATTTTAATAAACCCAAAGCTGCTCTCATCTACTTATGATAGTTTCCAAAAAAATTGTTTTTAAGGATATTACTGAATTTACATTTCATGTTAATAAAGGGAGGTAATTAGAAATTATTTCCAATAAAGAGTAAGTAAATTTTTTCAATTAGAAATGAATGCATATATTTTAATGGTTACAAAATGTACTTATAATGTGGATAAACATTTGCGGTACATATGTAACATATTCTTGGATGTAGAACCCATTTATTTGCATCCACATATTAAGTTTTAATAAAATAGCTTTTTAAGTAAGTTAATGAATATAAACAAAAACTAAACCAAAGAAGTTAACCAACACTGACACTACCAATAGGGTGATGACAAAAGCTTTGCTTTGAGAAGTGGACAAAATTACTACTAACTAGTAAAGGTTCACAGTTTAAAAAGAGGGACGGTATGGGACACAAAACAGACTTTTTTGTTGTTGACCTTAGTGAAGTTATATAAAGCAGTATATAACTGCATTGAAAATTATAAAATACTAGAAGTTTGTTAGCTTGTTCGATTGGGTTTTACGTCACACAGACACAGTATAGGTCATATGGCGACGTTCCAGCTTTATTGGTGTAGGAAGACCTCGGGTGCCCTTCAGGTGCATTATTTCAGGCACGAACGGGCACCTGAGTAAAACCACCAAAGTTCCGTAAGCTAGCTGAATAGCTTTCTCACATAAAAGAATCCAAAGTCCATGTCGGGATTCAAACACACAGTGGTGAGGGGCAAGTGGCTTGAAGTCAACAATGTTAACCACTCAGTCACTCAAAATACTTGAAGTGAAGTTAGTAAAAATACACAGAGGTAAAATTATAACTGTAATTTGGAAAAAAAAATCAAAAAAAAAAATCATGTCTGAATAAAGTAAAATTATATCATACCCTAGATTTAAACATCCGGTCATATAATTCCAGCAACCTTAAAGCTGGTACACCAATATCTAACATTAGCTGGAACACCCAACCAACATCCAACTGCAATTCACAACTTCTTTGCTCTAGGTACTTTACAATAAAAGCTGGAAAAGAACATTCATGAATTAAAAACTAATCAAACTAAATAAATGAAGACATACCAAATTAAAAATAATGCAGATAAATATTTAACACATTTTAAATGAGAAAAGGAAAGAATCCGTTGATTTCTCCAAGATAAATTTAAATGGACAAAAATATGTTTTCTGATGGTATCTCATGATAGTTAAAAGAAGAAATGTTGATGAAATGAAATAAAAGAATAACAAATAAAATAAAACAAACAGGAAAATAAGTCTCAATTTTGCATAAGGTGAGAATAAAATTATGTTGATTGTTTCAATAAAAACATAGGAGAAAAACAGAAACATACAGCTACTAACCCTAAGGAAATACAAAAATTATTGAATAAAAAAAATTATGTAGTAAAATTTCAATTTTTACTATTTGGAGGAAAACCTGAAATGATGTTTTGTGCATTATTTCAGTAAAACGTCAAACCATCAAAATTTTAAAAGCTAGCATGATAGTTCCTTTGTATTAAAGAAGAATTAGTAGGCTCTAGCTGTATTTGAACACACAGCAGTCAAGATATGAAGTCAGCAGTCTTAACCACTCGTACTATCTAAAACTATCCACTCTACCTCCTACAAATGATTTATATAAACAAATAGGAAATACCAACTTACCAAAAGGAAAGTATCTCTCTGCCTTAATGTAAGTTTTACCAACAACACACAGCTTATTACTGATGTTTCTAACTCTAACAGGAGGTGCACTTGACCGGGTGTTCTCAAACTCTGCAAAATCAAATGACAGCAAAACTTACAAACTTGAAGCCTCAGCAATACATTTGTTTGTGTCATTTTAACGTTAAACTCATTCAGCTAAAGGTGCAGACCATGATCAGACCGGTTGATGCTGCTCGGCACTGGTCACACAAGTAGATTCAATCATTAAGAGCAGACAAACAGCACAAAAACATAATCATTATTTCATCTCCAGGTTCACTCACCATTCAGCTATACTTGCATTCAATTTAAATATAAAAATACAAGAAAAAACAAGAGCCGATTGAACCGGGAGATGCTCCCCGAATAGGTTTTGGACGCAGGAAGGCATACCTCTTGTAGTGTCAGAGTTATGTCACAGACATAGTTCAAAGCGTAAAAACAGCACAACACAATGTCTCAATATGGTGATCATTTCTGTGAAATAGTTGTATAATCCTACTTCAAATATCAAAGTAATGGGCCGGACACAATTTTGCTGCAAGGTCATGCTGTGACCTTGACCTTCAAGGGAGTGACCCAAATGTTGCGCACAACACATCGTCTCAATATGGTGATCATTTCTGTGAAATAGTTTTAAAATCCAACTTCAAATAAGGAAGTTATGGGCCGGACACGATTTTGCTGCAAGGTCATGCTGTGACCTTGACCGTCAAGGCAGCGACCCAAATGTTGCGCGCCACATGCCGTCTCAATATGGTGATCATTTCTGTGTAATAGTTTAAAAATCCGACTTCAAATTACACAGTTATGGGCCGGACGCGAATTCGGGACGTACGAACAGACTCACAAAATGGTACTTATGTGACTTTTCCTTTCATCTTTTTGGCCATTTTTGGTCACACAAGGCTTAAACTAGAAATGTGTCCATAGGACACGGATGCCCCCACACGCCACTGTTCTGTCAATCTTATGACTCTAGGTCAAATATTTTTTGGACTACATGTGCCACAAGTTGAAACTAAAAATCAACAAAGGGCCATAATTCTGTTAAATTTGGTCGCAGCAAAAATTCCTACCTTTACTACCATCTACACATTAAGGTTGTTAATCCCTGGAAGTTTGAGCAAAATCTGCCATGCGGTTTAAGAGGAGTTGCGTTCACAAAATTTCTACATAGTATATAATGAAAAAAACAACAAAGGGCAATAATTCTGTTAAATTTGGTTGCAGCAAAAATTCCTTCCTTTACTGCCATCTACACAAAAAGGTTGTTCATCCTTGGAAGTTTAAGCAAAATCTGCCATCCGGTTTAAGAGGAGTTGCATTCACAAAATTTCTACATAGTATATAGTGAAAAAATCAACACTGGAACATAATTCTGTTAAATTTGGTCGCAGCAAAAATTCCTTCCTTTACTACCATCTACACATTAAGGTTGTTCATCCCTGTAAGTTTAAGCAAAATCTGCCATGCGGTTTAAGAGGAGTTGCGTTCACAAAATTCTACATAGTATCTAGTGAAAAAATCAACAAAGGGCCATAATTCTGTTAAATTTGGTCGCAGCAAAAATTCCTTCCTTTACTACCATCTACACATTAAGGTTGTTCATCCCTGTAAGGTTAAGCAAAATCTGCCATGCGGTTTAAGAGGAGTTGCGTTCACAAAATTTCTACATAGTATCTAGTGAAAAAATCAACAAAGGGCCATAATTCTGTTAAATTTGGTCGCAGCGAAAATTCATTCCTTTACTACCATCTACACATTAAGGTTGTTCATCCCTGTAAGTTTAAGTAAAATCTGCCATGCGGTTTAAGAGGAGTTGCGTTCACAAGATTTCGGGACGTACGGACGGACGGACAAGTGCAACGCTATATGCTCCCACATTGTGGGGGCATAAAAAAGACACACAAGTAAACGGAATGAATAGGATCAAAGAAAATTTACTGTTACGCAGTCACACAAGTACCTCTGGGTTCATACAGACGGACTGACGGACAACCCGATGACTATATGCTCCCCTGAAATTTTTCAGGGAGCAAAAAATTGGTTCAGCATAATACTTTAACAAGATCTGTCAGTAGGACAGTGTGCTAGACTATTCCTAGTTCTTGATTGTAAAACAAGAGCCTTGATAATGTAGAATTTCCTAAATTCAAAACGGTCATAATTCTGTTAAAATCCAAGTTAGAGTTATAGGCCTTAGAATGGACAGTAACCTCCTATTTCTGAAATTACACAGTGAAATTTCAACCAATTTCATTGCACGAGAAAACATATCCAAAGTGTGTGACGACGCCTGGGTGAGTACAATAGCTTTCCCTATTCTTCAAATAGTCAAGTTTATCAAACAAAGGTCGGACTATAATATAGGAACTTACCTTTATCTATAATACTCTGCCACAGATTCTCAACAAGGGCATTATCATATAGGCCAGCACAATGAACAATGGATAATTTACATTCAGAAAGATCAAATCTATCTGCAAACTCCTC
Organism: Ruditapes philippinarum; assembly: GCF_026571515.1. NCBI lineage: Eukaryota > Metazoa > Mollusca > Bivalvia > Venerida > Veneridae > Ruditapes > Ruditapes philippinarum. Next base: position 9,566 of record NW_026859372.1, on the reverse strand, counting down.
ATACAACTGTAATAAACATGAAACATGTTAGTGTCAATGTCATACATAACATTGACCATATATAGGAATAAAATATCTTCAGACAAAAGGTACAAAAGTTTAAATATATATATTCTTTTTCTTCTTTCCTTTTTATCTTTTGAGATTGTTTTTTTTTTTAATCACAGTCATAAAATGACTTTCATGCCTAAATAGTGGGAGGCCCCCAAACATAATCCTATCTCGTAGAACTACACTCTAGTAGAACTAGTAACTGTCTGTAAACTAGCTGGATAGCTCTTCACAAGAAAAAATTCAAAGTCTCCAGTGACATTCTAACGCACAGCATAAGGGGCAGGTAAATTAGAGTCAATGACCTTTACCTCCTAGCTCAGAGGCCAATACTGTACCCGAGGTTTTAAATGTTAGTAATGAAAATCTGGAAAAGGGGAGATCCCTTGTAAGCAATGAAACAACAAAATAATATGAAAATTACAGACTCGGTTCAAATCATTATGTTCAAGAGGGATAATGGAAAAGTCCAACATCCCTCACGTCCCCTAGCATTGGCTTAAGCGGTACTTTATCTTCAACACTTTCTGTAATGTCATCAATGATCCTGATGGCCCAGCAAACTATAAAAACATTGAAGTACATAACAATACAAATATTCACCCTCATATGGTAATATATAATATTAAAGAAGTAGTGTATATATTACCATAGTAATGTCAAGGAGATCCGACTCTAACCGAGACATCGCTTCCTGTACATCAGGACCACCAACTGTTTCCTGTGTTAGTGCTCGCAGAACATTCATCTGTAACCTAGCAACCTGAAAAATTCAGATTTACATTTCATTTTACAATTCAAATAACATGATGTTTGGTTGTTTAATGTTTGATTGGGTTTAAATAGTATAAAGAGGGGCATGGGCCCCACTAAGAGGTTTGGCTTGAATCTGTATAATTACTTTCTTAACCTGTGACTATTCAAAGTTTACACATACATACAACAATTAAATAGTAATTAAAATTAACATTTGCCCCTTTTCATGGGAAATATTTTCGTTGGGGTCTTGTTTAAAGTCAGAAAAACAAGGTTATGGTCATATGGTGACTTTTCAGCTTTACTGCTGGTGAGGGACTGTCTCTGCTTCCTTCCAGGCACAAGTGGGCATTTGAGAAAGTCCTTAGCAGAACCTTCTACATTCTGTAAGCTAGTTGAATTGCTTCCTCACAATCAGGAATCCTTGGCTGGGTCTAAAACCTACAGCATTAAGGCACAAGTGATTAGACATCACACACCTTAACCCTTAAGCTATTAAAGGCTTTGAAACCAATGCCCAATGAAACCTGTCTAATTCAAACTCACCCAAACTCCCCAAAAAAGTTTTAATTGCCAGAGTTCAGACAAGTAAGACTCCGACATGTAAAATGATGTCTCAATTCCAACCTTACCTCCATTTTTTCCTCTAGTTCATGTAAGAATTCTCCCTCCACCGCAGAGCTTGACCTAGATGATGAACTCTTAGCACACATGATTGCACGAGACAGTAAAACAATACGCTTCTGTAGATCTAGATCAGTGCTGTAATACATGGGGGGAAAACAGAGGGATAATTGTTTTAATTAATTACACTACATTAGCAGGATAAGGTAAAACAAGTATCATCTATATTGTGGGGAAACATTTACCCTGAAACTGTTAATTTATTTCCCTTCAATGCTAATCCAATACTACTAAGTTTAAAAAAAAACAATGATTTTTCAATTGTAGTCAAAATAGCACATTTACCCATGTCTCTCAGCTAGCCTGGTTAATATTCTCGCAGCTGCAGGATAGTTTTCAATTTTCTCGTAATATTTCCACAATAAATCAAGCGCAGCTACATCTCCAGACTGGTAGCTTGAACGACGTTTCAAATATTGTTCTAAAAATGGTGACTGTATCTACAAATAAAATTATTTTGTATTCAATTTTCACCCGAGATAAAAATTCAAGCAAACAATGAAGATGGTTAAATGTTCACTATTATCAAATAAACTTCAACCGCTCCAAAAATGGTGACTGGATCTACAAATAAAATTAATTTGTTATGATTTTTCCCCAAGATAAACAATGAAGATGGTTAAATATTCAATATCATCAAATAAATTATCATTCCCAACTCTTAATCTGTCACATATCTGTGCAGTCTGACCAGGAACTCTATACTGTTGGTACAGTAATTGTTGCTCAATTTTGTATTTTGATAATGAAAACTCCAAATTAAAAGCTGGGCAAATTCATACAACAAATTCAGCAGATAATTGGTTTAAATAATCATCAAAATCATGTGAATAGTGTAATGGAATAATTGGTTCTTTGACCTTCTAATTAGAGCAAATTATATCTATAGGAATATGAGTAATTTCACTAAGACATGCATATAGGCCTGTCTTCATACTAGTGGCACCTGTAGGCAAATTGTTGATGTCACCATTCAAATATTTAATATGATATAACATCACCCGAGACATGTTCATTGCTAAAATAAATCTAAATGGTAACCCTTGTGTGATCATAAAATTATATAATACAATATTAAATGCACTTACCTCTAACAATTTTTCTGTCATGTTCATACTGAACAGCCAGTCGTATAAGGACACATGGAACAATTCATCATCAGACCTCAACGCAAGTCGAAACACCTCTGCTTTCTGCATAGAAATATAAAGACATTTATCAAAACAATATTTGAACATGTCTTTGATTGGAATTGTCTTGATACTGTGCTAATAGTGATTTAATAGTCATAGTCAATAAATACAACTCTTAAAAAAATAATCAAAACTTTCTTATTTGGTTTGGCTTTCAATCTCACGAAAACTGTTAAATCACATGGTGACATTCCTGCTTTATTGTTGGAGGAAGACCTTACATGCTTCTTTATACATTATTTCTGGCACCAAACTATAATCACTAATCTTCTGCGAGCGAGCTAGATGATATTAACCACACTGCTATAGAGGCCAATGACTTAACTAAAACAACAAACTTATTGAAGCAAAAGTAAATTACTTTGTTCCTTTTACTATACTTACTATAAAACATTGTTTTGTTACTTTTGAAAACTTAGCTCCCATAAATGACAACTATTTTTGAAATGGGTACTCACATATTGTTCAGCATCCTCTATGGACATCCGACTACTGTCGACAGCAGGGGGCGGTCCTGGAGATTTGGGTATAACACTGGCACCTTGGGGTACACTGGCCGTCATCAGGTATCCTAACGTCTCCGTTATACATTTATAACACTCTTTCCTGTAAAATATTTCATTCTTCCAAGAATCATTGATGTATATATAATATGGCCTCAGAATTGTTTGTTTCCTTGTTTTTTAAATATATCTTTAACACATTTTGGTCATATCTCCGCAGTCAATGTACCTTAAGGTTTCCCGGGATATCTAACCAGTAACTACCAAATTTCTCTGATTGACCATCAATCCCACATGATTTTTAAATATTTGATGAGAGAAAAAAAGACAATTACACTGAAGGCACAAGATCTCCAGGAAAACGAGATTTAATAAGAACATAATAACGCCATATTATGAGTAGTTAAAGATAACAAGACTAGCCATTAAATAAAAATTTAGAAGATCTTGGTCCAATGCTAATGCTTATACCAACTAGAAATGTGTCATCATGCCACGGATGCCCCCGCATGCAGCCAAAATTTCAGATGGTGCTTTAATTATTTTTTTCATTTTAAGTTCAAAGCCCTTAAAACTTTTCAATGTTAACACAAACCATTTTCATACAATGTTCAAGGCACTGAAATTATTCAGTCTAAACCTTTTAAAAATAGCATATTGCATATTTGTAGCCAAAATAATGGCTAAAAGTAAGAGTGCTGAAAGTGAAAGTTCAAAATTTTTCCAACATTCAGGAAAGATAAGTTTGTCTTAAATCATTGAACTACAACCAAATTCAAACTTAAACTGCTTATTCCTAAGATGTATCTATATTATTTTCAAAGTGAAAGGGACATAACTCTGCCAAAAATCATCAAACCATGACCAAATTCCAACTTGACCTGCCCATTCCTTTGACATATACATATGTCAAATTTAAGTTGCATATGTAACACTGTTGGGTAGATAATGAACAGAAACTGTAAATTTCATATTATTTTCAAAGTGAAAGGGGCATTACTCTGCCAAAAATCATTGAACCATGACCAAACTCGAACTTGGCCTGGGCATTCCAAAAACATATCCATATGTCAAATTTGAGTTGAATGTGTTGTACCATTGGGGAGATAATAAACGGAAACTGAAAATTTCATATTACTTTCAAAGTGAAAGGGGCATAACTCTGCCAAAAATCATTGAACCATGACCAAATTTGAACTTGACCTGCGCATTCCTTTGACGCATCCATATGTCAAGTTTGAGTTGAATGTGTTGTACCTTTGGGGAGATAATGAACGGAAACTGAAAATTTCATATTATTTTCAAAGTAAAAGGGGCATAACTCTGCCAAAAATCATCGAACCACGACCAAATTCGAACTTGACCTGTATTTTCTCATGACATATCCATATGTCAAGTTTGAGTTGAATGTGTTGTACCGTTGGGGAGATAATGAACGGAAACTGAAATTTCATATTATTTTCAAAGTAAAAGGGGCATAACTCTGCCAAAAATCATCGAACCATGACCAAATTCGAACTTGACCTGTATTTTCTCATGACATATCCATATGTCAAATTTGAGTTGAATGTGTGCAACCGTTCTTAAGATAATGAACGGAAACTGATGATGACGGAATGACAGAATGACGGAAGGATGGAAGGACGGAACAGGGTAACACTATATGCCCCGGCCATTACATGGCGGGGGCATAATAAATATATACTGAGTTTGACCCCCTGCTTGACCAGTTACAATACTAACAGGGTTTTAGACGAGACCTTACAAACCAAGTTCCAATTTATTAATGCTTTACATCTGGTACGTAAATTAACCAGACAGGATAACTTCTGTATCAATTCATGCAACCTACTTTCATTTTTATCTGACCTAGAATAAATATACTTAAACATAATACATGTCAAGCATTTTACCGTGCCATTAGTTCCTGTACCCCCTGCATATCTTCCGGGGGTTCGTCATTGTTGTAAAAATGTAACGCAAGTTTCTGCGGGTCTCGTTTGTTTGCCATGGTAAGACATAGATCTACTATACCCTCATAAAATTGTACACTTGAGAACTGATTACACACCTCAGCTAACTGCAGCGGCTGTGATACACTTTTGTACAACTGTAAATAGAAACAATAACAAATATTGCATATAATTATAGCAAAAAAAAAACAAAACCCCAACAAAAATAGTATACAATTAAAATCCATATAAAGGAACTTTTTAAGTTATTCTCTTCCCAACAAGATACATTAAGTTTCTTTTCCCATAAAAGAACTTGTTATTAAAATATGTATCAAAATGTCCACAGATAGTCACAGTGATTTACTCTCGTTTTAATCTTTCAGCTTTCTTAAAAATCAGAGATACAAGTTAAGTGTTGAAACTATTTACCCGGAGTGCCTCAACAAGATGGCGACGTCTTTCTGCTGGACTCTGACTAATCTTCCCTGCTTGTAACATTTCATTGGCCTGTAAAAAAATATTCCTATTTTATACATGGTTCTACATTTTTCCATTCATTGTAAAAAAAAAACAACCCTTTTTTTAAAAATAAGTGGTAAGGAATATATAAGAAAGACTGTCAACAAAATTCATGTATGTTTGTTTGTCTAGTTTTTCCGCCAATTTCAACATGTACTTCTGACATATCTCATATCTCAGTGGTTGATCCACCTAGCCAGCTTTCCTGGGTAACTAACCAGTAATTTTTATTTTTCCCCTTAAGCAACCATTATTCACCCAATATGATTTCTAAATCACCAAAGAGAGACAAATGACCATTAGACTCAATATCTGAAATCAATATTTAAGAGGAGAAATTTTGCCTTGCCAAGGATCAGACCAGCCACCTCTGCATTACAAATCTGATGCTCTCTCATCAAGCTTAGTGGGCAGACAGAATACCAATAATTTCAGACTTGTTTGTAATTTAAATTCATGCAATTTTGCTCACTGAAAAATCCATCAATGTGTCAAAGATGCCCACTAATTTTTAATATTTTGCCCCAAATTATGATAGCCTATGTACATGTTTTTTCAGAACACATGTAAATATAGATAATACTGGTCCAACACAGCTGTTAATCAAACCAAAGATGTCCAAATACAAGGAGAATGCTCATGCAAAAAATAAACACTGCAGAAGTTAACAGACAGCAACTATCACTGAAAGGATGTTATTACCTTAGAACAAGTAGCATCATCTGTACTGTATAATGATGGACATATTTCTCTTAGTCTGCTACTAATAGCATCTGTGGTAGCATTGTCGTCAAGGTAACGGTTGATTAAACATTGAATCAAAGTGCCACATAGCTGTAATATACATACAAGTTATACACATGTAGTCAAGGTAAGGGTTGATTAAACATTGAATCAAAGTGCCACATAGCTGTAATATACATACAAGTTATACACATGTAGTCAAGGTAAGGGTTGATTAAACATTGAATCAAAGTGCCACATAGCTGTAATATACATACAAGTTATACACATGTAGTCAAGGTAAGGGTTGATTAAACATTGAATCAATGTGCCACATAGCTGTAATATACATACAAGTTATACACATGTAGTCAAGGTAAGGGTTGATTAAACATTGAATCAAAGTGCCACATAGCTGTAATATACATACAAGTTATACACATGTAGTCAAGGTAAGGGTTGATTATACATTGAATCAATGTGCCACAGAGCTGTGATACACAAACAAGTTAAATATATGATTTTGAATATACTTGGTGCATCTTCAAAACATAAAACATTTCCCCCCTCATATTTGTCATGATAATTATATTATATTGAATGCCATTATGGTGACTTAAAGCTCCATTAGGTCAGGTGTGTTTGCATTGTTTGCATTTGAAAAGTAAGAGATAGTAAATCAAATCAAAACCAGAATTGTATTTTGTAAATTGAATCCAACACTTGTCATCAGTCTTTCATTTTGGATTACAATGCTACATTATAAATTAGATTTACACTGGCAACTTATTTCGTGTGCAAGCTCTATTTGGCAATGGATAATTTCTATGTATAATAAAAGCCTTAGGATTGCTTAGACACTAAACAACATTTTTAATCATCAGAACAGTATGAAAGTTTTCATAAAAATTAACAAGCATGCTGTTTAACCATTACTACAAATACACTAAATATCTTAAATGAATTAGTCAATCTTTCAATCTGGAAAAACATTCATCATTTTTAGGGAAAATCTCAAAATACGTACTGACTGAATAGGGAACAGTGCAGACCCTGATCAGTCAGCACATTATTGGGTCTGCACTGGTTCAGTTGCTCAAGGTAAAAATGTTAAATATAATGCTAGAATTGTAAACAGTAACAACCTACCTCTTTTCCGGTGATGACAAATTCTTTGAATGTCAGTGATTTGAGCTGATTTTGTTCATCCTGAAATGAAGAAATTTATATGCAAAAATTTCAGACTCAACTTTTTTGTAAGTCACCTGACATTGTTTATTTTGCCATATTTGCATCAATTAACAACTTGTGATATTACAATTTTACCCTTATTTTGGGTGTTCAAATAAATAGATTGACATAAAAAAATTTAATGCACTTATTTCAAATTTTCAAGAACAAAATAATGGCAAAAATTGTACAAAATACAAATAAACTAGAAATGTGTCCATAGGACACGGATGCCCCCACACACCACTGTTCTGTCAATCTTATGACTCTAGGTCAAATATTTTTTGGACTACATGTGCCACAAGTTGAAAACTAAAAATTGACAAAGGGCCATAATTCTGTTAAATTTCGTCGAAGCAAAAATTCCTTCCTTTACTACCATCTACACATTAAGGTTGTTAATCCCTGGAAGTTTAAGCAAAATCTGCCATCCGGTTTAAGAGGAGTTGCGTTCACAAAATTTCTACATAGTATATAATGAAAAAATCAACAAAGGGCCATAATTCTGTTAAATTTGGTTGCAGCAAAAATTCCTTTCTTTACTACCATCTACACATTAAGGTTGTTCATCCCTGGAAGTCTAAGCAAAATCTGCCATCCGGTTTAAGAGGAGTTGCATTCACAAAATTTCTACATAGTATATAGTGAAAAAGTCAACAAAGGACCATAATTCTGTAAAAATTTGGTCGCAGCAAAAATTCCTTCCTTTACTACCATCTACACCTGTAGGTTGTTCATCCCTGTAAGTTTAAGCAAAATCTGCCATCCGGTTTAAGAGGAGTTGCGTTCACAAAATTTCTACATAGTATATAGTGAAAAAATCAACAAAGGGCCATAATTCTGTTAAATTTGGTCGCAGCAAAAATTCTTTCCTTTACTACCATCTACACATTAAGGTTGTTCATCTCTGTAAGTTTAAGCAAAATCTGCCATCCGGTTTAAGAGGAGTTGCGTTCACAAGATTTCGGGACGTACAGACGGACGGATGGACTGACGGACGGACGGACAAGTGCAACGCTATATGCTCCCACATTGTGGGGGCATAAAAATCTTACAATAAAGATGACGAAAAATAGCACAGCACATTATATTAATTACTTTAACAATGTAGTTATTCAGATTCTATAAATCTTGATAAATTTTTCAATCAAATCACAATAATATCTTGATAATATGTAACAAGGCTCTAAAAGAGACTCCATTAAAGATTTTTGACATGATGGGACTGAAAATATTTCTTCCAGATTTATGTACCATTTGATGAAGGTCTAGACCAATAACTTGCAACTAAAATTTTTATATCATTTGCTCACTCCATTCTTCCAGAATAATTATCTAAATTGCGAAAAGTTACCAAAAAATAAATAAGATAATAAATAAATACTCGCAAAAAAATATGATTTTAAATCAAATTTTTAGTAAACATCTTTATAATCATTTGCATATCTTTCAGTTTTCAGTATCCCTGTTGATTTATTCAATCAATTTCAAATTTTATATTTTTTAGGCTTTTGGACCTCAGTGGAGTTTCTGTAATATGCAGATTGTTCCACTGGAAAACATTGTTACTAAAAGTATAGGTTACTTTTGAAAGTGTAGCAGCCATGGTATGGAACTGATGATCCACCAGAACCTTCAGTAACCCTAGAGCCTCTTCTACTCTGTGTATTAATTCCTGTATCTGCTGTAATGACACCTTCTCAACACGCTGGGCATTCGCTGAAATATATATTCAAACAAGATATGTTTGTAAAACATGTATGCCCCCTATCAGCAGCCAATTAGTCATGTGATAAGGTTATTATGCATGACTTCTGACCCAGTGATCAAACAATTAATAAGGTTATAAAGTATCTACTGGTCATGACTTTGACCCCTTGACCCAAAACTCAATAGGGGTCATCTGCTGGTCACGACCAATCATCATTACAAAGTTTGAAGTTCCTAGGGCT
>NW_026859371.1:0-40132 GCF_026571515.1 Ruditapes philippinarum | reverse complement strand
TTTTTCCAGCAAAAAATTTCCTTAAACCCAGAATTTTTTGGAAAAAATTTGTTTTAATTTTAATATAGCACATGTCTGTTGGGAAAATAACCAAAAACTTAACGGCAATTTTAAATTTCTATAACAAAAAAAGGGTTTTTAAAAAGAATCCAGAGGGGAAAAATTGATGGCTTTTTCCCCTTAAAAATTCTTTTTGCTGTTTTTTGAAATAAATAAAATTACACATGTCTGGGGCTGGGAAAAAAACCACACTTTTACGCAATTTAATTTCTAAAAAGGGTGATTTTTTTAAAAATTAAAAAAAAAGAAAATTGTATGGCTGAAAATTACCCTGGGAATTTAAAACTTGTGCTAATTTTTTTAATATATTAGCACATTCTGTGTTTGGGAAAAAAAACCATTTACAGCAATCTTTTTTCTAAAACGAGGGAAAGATTTTTTTAAAATTTTAAAAAGGGGGGGAAAATGTAGGGGCTGTTTTTCCCGGGAAAAAAATTGTGCTGATTTTATCATAAAATTAACACATTTGTGCGGAAAAATTAACCAAAACTTTTAAGAAATTCCCTTATTTCTAAAAAGCGTTTAAGTTTTTTTAAGAATCCAAAGGAGGAAAATGAAAGGGCTGTTTTATCTAAATTTTAATTTTGTGCGGTTTTGGGTTTTCAAAAATTTTAAAAGCACAAAAATTTTTGCTGGGGAAATAATCATCCCTTTTACAGAATCTTAATTTTTAAACGATATTTTTTTTCTAAAATTCAAAACGAAAAAAATGTAGGGCGGGAAATTCCCCAGAACTTCCCTTGTGCAAATTGTATAATATATTAGAAACATTTCTTTGCGGGGAATAAACTCATTTTAAAGGGGCAATTTTAAATTTGAAACGATTGTTTATTTTAAAAATACAAAATTTTATGGGAAATTTGGGGTTGCATATGTGAAATTAGGGGGGCCCCCTTCCCCTCACGTTTTTTAATTCCCGAGAAAGGGATATAAAACCCCAAGTTTTTTAAAAAAATGGTTAACCCAGTCGAAAACCTTTTTTTTTTAAACCCAAATTTTAAATTTAGGACCGGAAAAATTTTAAATTTTTTTTAAACATTTTTTTTTTTAATTAAATGTTATTAATTTATTTTTTTTTCCTTATTTTTTTTTTTCCTTTTAAATTTTCCCCTTTCCCCCTTTTCCACTTCATTTTTTTTAAAAACTAAACATATTCATTGTACCTACGACTTGACATACAGAGGTTAAATTTCGTGTTAAGAAATAAACTTAATTACAATATAAAACAAAAAAAAACCCCAAAAAATTTTTTTTTAAATTTTGGAAAGGGAAAATTTCATGTAAATTTCATTCACTTCTGTGGCCCAGAAAAAAATGTTGAAAATCATTTCCCCCAAAAATGTTTGTTTAATTTTTAGGTCTATTCAAAGACAAATCATGGGACAACCATAACAATTTTTTTTCAATATCGGTAAAATTTTCGAAATTTTTATCTAAATCAAGACAATCTAATAACGTAATTTGTTTCTCATATTTTATCCGAGCGTAAAATTGACCAATAAGACAGAAATAAAGAAATGACGAATTGATATTCCCGGTGGAAATGGTAATTGTCCGCTTCACTTTCGTAAAACAACATAGTTAAAATACGGTTGGTTAAAATATCATTTATCTTTGGAAAAAGTTCCACGGTAGTTCCGAAACTGCTTACAATTATTCATAGGGGCGACAAGTAGAGTAAAGTGAACAAATAAAAAGTATGTGAGTATGACCAAACAGGGCATGCATTGCAAAGGGAAATGAAACTTTACACTGGCAAGATAAAAAAGCACGTTAAAACTAATTTAATTTGCAGACCTTCCTGAGAAAGAAAACATGCCAGTTTATTTTTTTTTCTAAATTGTTATTTTCCGTAACTTTCTAGTAGAAATGCTGCTGTTTTCATAGTGTTTACCATAACATTTCTTAATTTGTACTGATCAAAGTTTTTTGTCGTTGTTGATGTGTTGTTTTTTTCTAACTTTGCATGTCTACTTTTAGAAATACAAAAATAGTTTACTTTATGAACAACTCAAATTTCTAAATACTATTAGCAATAAAAAATAGTCTTAATTAATTAAGCTGTATTTTTTAGCTGAGAATAAAACATATCTATTGTTCAATAAATGTCTATTAATAAATATTAGACACATCTTAAAATAATATAAAGCACACACTCATAAAAATAAAACATTTTAATACAAAATAAATAAAATAAAGAAATAAAAAAATAGATTTCTTTAATTATTAGTTCTTTAAACGATAATATTTTATTGGTTATATTTTAATTGGGAGTATCTTATCTTGGTTTTTATCTCAAACTGATAATGAGTAAGAGATACTGTACTTGTTGGTTGATTAGAGATGTAATTAAAATAATTGATAATTGAGATGTTAGAGTAATACTTCATCTTAACTAACGTAATCAAACAATTACAGTGACTATAAATTTCAAAGAATTTATTTTGAAAATCAAACAATTCTCCATCATGACATTAGAAATACCAACGCAAAGCTGATTAAAAATTTCGACAATAAATCACAAAAAAATAGTTTAAACTAAATTATGGGCGAGGAAAAAGGTATTTATTGAAATAAACCCTTTTTTTCAAAAAAATTTAATTTATTAAAATTCTTGCTGGGAAATTTAACAACTTTTACAGGGCTTTTTAGAAAGAAAAATTATGGCTGGGTTTTTCAGAATTAAATGTGCAAATTTTATAATATTAGACATGTTTGGCTGAGGAATAATCAGTACAGCAATCTATTTCATAATGAATTATATTAAATCCAGATAGAAATTTTGCTATTTTACTAGAACTTATTTGCGATGTAATAATAATTAGATTCTGTGCTGGGAAATAACACACTTTACAGCAATCAATTCTAAATGAAGAATTTCATGAATCCACAGGGAAATGTAATGGCTGTATTACTAGAACTTCTTGTGCATTTTGTATATATATAGCACATGTCTGTGGCTGGGAAATAACATAGCTTACAGCAATCTCATTTCTATAACGATAAAGATATTTTAGAATCCAGAAGAGGAAAATGTATGGCTATATTACCTAGAACTTACTTGTGCTGATTTGTATAATATATTAGCACATGTCTGTGCTGGGAAATAACCACACTTTACAGCAATCTTATTTCTATAACGGTGAAGATTTTTATTAGAATCCACAGGAGGAAAATGTATGGCTGTATTACCTAGAACTTACTTGTGCTGATTTGTATAATATATTAGCACATGTCTGTGCTGGGAAATAACCACACTTTACAGCAAAATTAATTATATAACGATGAAGACTTTTATTAGAATCCAGACGAGAAAAATGTATGGCTGTATTACCTAGAACTTACTTGTGCTGATTTGTTTAATGTATTAGCACATGTCTGTGCTGGGAAATAACCATACTTTACAGCAAATAAATATATAACGATGAAGATCTTTATTAGAATCCAGACGAGGAAAATGTATGGCTGTATGACCTAGAATTTACTTGTGCTGATTTGTAACATATATAAGCACATGTCTGTGCTGGGAAATAACCACACTTTAAGGCAGAATTAATTTTATAACGATGAAGATTTTATTAGAATCCAGACGAGAAAAATGTATGGCTGTATTACCTAGAACTTACTTGTGCTGATTTGTATGATATATTAGCACATGTCTGTGCTGGGTATTAACCAGAATTTACAGCAAAATTAATTATATAACGATGAAGACTTTTATTAGGATCCAGACGAAGAAAATGTATGGCTGTATTACCTAGAACTTACGTGTGCTGATTTTTATAATAAATTAGCACATTTCTGTGCTGGGGAATAACCACACTTTACAGCAATCTTATTTCTGTAACAGTGAATTTTTTTTATAATCCAGACAAAGAAAATGTATGGCTGTATTACCTAGAACTTACTTGTGCTGATTTGTATAATATATTAGCACATGTCTGTGCTGGGAAATAACCACACTTTACAGCAAAATTAATTATATAACGATGAAGACTTTTATTAGAATCCAGACGAGGAAAATGTATGGCTGTATTACCTAGAACTTACTTGTGCTGATTTGTATAATATATTAGCACATGTCTGTGCTGGGAAATAACCACACTTTACAGCAAAATTAATTCTATAACGATGAAGATTTTTTAGAATCCAGACGAGGAAAATGTATGGCTGTATTACCTAGGACTTACTTGTGCTGATTTGTATCATATATTAGCACATGTCTGTGCTGGGAAATAACCACACTTTACAGCAATCTTATTTCTATAACGATGAAGATATTTTAGAATCCAGACGAGGAAAATGTATGGCTGTATTACCTAGAACTTACTTGTGCTGATTTGTATCATATATTAGCACATGTCTGTGCTGGGAAATAACCACACTTTACAGCAATCTTATTTCTATAACGATGAAGATTTTTTAGAATCTAGAAGAGGAAAATGTATGGATGTATTACCTAGAACTAACTTGTGCTGATTTGTATAAAATATTAGCACATGTCTGTGCTGGGAAATAACCACAATTAACTGCAATCTTAATTGTATAACGATGAAGGTTTTTAGAATCCAGATGAGGAAAATGTATGGCTGTATTACCTAGAACTTACTTGTGCTGATTTGTATCAGATATTAGCACATGTCTGTGCTGGGAAATAACCACACTTTACAGCAATCTTATTTCTACAACGGTGAAGATTTTTATTAGAATCCAGACGAGGAAAATGTATGGCTGTATTACCTAGAACTTACTTGTGCTGATTTGTTTAATGTATTAGCACATGTCTGTGCTGGGAAATAACCATACTTTACAGCAAATAAATATATAACGATGAAGATCTTTATTAGAATTCAGACGAGGAAATTGTATGGCTGTATTACCTAGAACTTACTTGTGCTGATTTGTATCATATATTAGCACATGTCTGTGCTGGGAAATAATCATACTTTACAGCAAAATTAATTTTGTAACATGAAAATATTTTAGAATCCAGACGAGAAAAATGTATGGCTGTATTACCTAGAACTTACTTGTGCTGATTTGTATAATATATTAGCACATGTCTGTGCTGGGAAATAATCATACTTTACAGCAATCTTAATTCTCTAACGATAAAGATATTTAGAATCCAGACGAGAAAAATGTATGGCTCTTTTACCTAGAACTTACTTGTGCAAATTTGTATCATATATTAGCACATGGTTGTGCTGGGAAATAACCCACTTTTACAGCAAAATAATTCTATACAATGAAGATTTTATTAGATCCAGAACGAGAAAATGTATGGTGTATTATCTAGAACTCTTGTGCTTATTTTATAATATAATAGCACATGTCTGTGCTGGGAAATAACCAACTTTACAGAATTTATTTATAACATGTAGATTTTTTATATTCTCAGACCAAGAAAATGTATGGCTGTATTACCTAAACTTATTGTGCTGATTTGTATATATATTAGCACTGTCTGTGCTGGGAAATAACCACACTTAACAGCAAATTAATTTACTAAACGATGAAGATTTTATAGAATCCAGACGAAAGAAATGTATGGCTTGTATTCTAGAACTTAACTTTGTGATTTGTAATAATATATTAGCACATGTCTGTGCTGGAAATAACCACAATTTACAGCAAATTATTCTATAACGAATGAAGATTTTTTAGAAACAAAATGAGGAAATAGCTACTTGGTGTTTACTAGAATATAACATTGTGCTGAAATTTCGAAATAATCTAATAATTTAGATCAGCAGAATGTCTGTTTCTAGAAATAACTTTTGCTTTTTGTTACATAAATTCGCAATTGCTGGAATAACAAAGTAATGAAATATATTCGTATACGATTAAGATTTTTTCACGATCCAGAGAGGAAAATGTATGGCTTATTACTAGAATTATTGTGCTGATTTGTATGATATATTAGCACATGTCTGTGCTGGGAAATAACCACAATTTACAGCAAAATTAATTATATAACGATGAAGACTTTTATTAGGATCCAGACGAAGAAAATGTATGGCTGTATTACCTAGAACTTACGTGTGCTGATTTTTATAATATATTTTGCAATGTCTGTGCTGGGAAATAACCCACACTTTAAAGCAAATTTTTTTCTATAACGTGAAATTTTTATTAGAATCCCAGAAGGAAAATGTAAAGGCTGTATTAAACCTAGAATTACTTGTGCTATTTGTATGTATATATTAGCAATGTTTTGTGCTGGAAATTTAACCACATTTTACCAGCAAAATTATTATAAACGATGAAGTTTTTTTAGAATCCCGACGAAGAAAATGTTGGCTGTATTAAACCTAGAACTTACTGGCTGATTTTATAATATATTAGCCATGTCTGTGCTGGGAAATAACCACACACTTTACAAGCAATTTCTACAAGGTGAAGAATTTTATTACACCAGAAGGACGAAAATGTATGGCTATATTACCCTAGAACTTACTTGTTCTGATTTGGTGATAGTATATGAGCACATGTCCTGTGCTGGGAAATTAACCACTCTTTCACAGCAAAATTAATTAATATAACGATGAAAAACTTTTATTTAGAAATCCAGAGACGAGGAAAATGTATGGCTGTATTTAACCTAGAAACTTACTTGTGCTGATTTTTAATAAATAATATTAGCACATGCGGTCCTGTGCTGGGAATAACCAACTTTACAGCAATCTTATTACATAACGATGAAAGATTTTTTAGATCTAGAACGAAGAAAAAATGTAATGGATGTATTACCATAGAAATTACTTGTGCTGATTTGTATAAAATATTAGCACATGTCGGTGCTGGGAAATAACCAAACTTTACAGCAACATTCATTATATAACGATGAAGCCTCTTATTAGAATCCAGACGAAGGAAAGTATGGCTGTATTATCTTAGAACTTACTTGTGCTGATTTTTATAATATAATTAGCACATGTTCCTGTGCCTGGGAAATAGCCACACTTTACAGCAATCTTATTTCTATAACGGTGAATTTTTTTTATAGTCCAGACAAAGAAAATATATGGCTGTATTACCTAGAACTTACTTTTGCAAATTTGTATAATATATGAGCACATGTCTGTGCTGGGAAATAACCACACTTAACTGCAATCTTAATTCTATAACGATAAAGGTTTTTAGAATCCAGATGAGGAAAATGCATAGGCTGTATTACCTAAAGAACTTACTTGTGCTAGATTTGTATCAATATAATTAGCACATGTCTGTGCTGGGAAATAAACCACACTTTTACAGCAATCTAATTTCTATAAACGGCTGATTTTCTTTAAAATCCAGACAAAAGGAAAAGTGTATGGCTGTATTACCCTAGAACTTAAACTTGTGCTGATTTTTTATAATATATTAGCACATATCTGTGCTTAGAAATAACAACATTTTACAGCAATCTTATTTCTATAACGATGAAGATTTTTTTAATAATCCATACAAAGAAAATGTATGGCTGTATATACCTAGAACTTACTTGTGCTGATTTATATCATTATAATTAAGCACATCTATGTGCTGGAAAATTACCACACTTTACAGCATTCTTATTTCTATAACGATGAAGATTTTTTAGAATCCAGAGGAGGAAAATGTATGGCTGTATTATCTAGAACTTACTTGTGCTGATTTGTATCATATATTAGCACATATCTGTGCTGGGAAATAATCATACTTTACAGCAATCTTAATTCTGTAACGATATTTTTTTTCTAGAATTCAGACGAAGAAAATGTATGGCTGTATTACCTAGAACTTACTTGTGCTAATTGTATAATATATTAGCACATTTCTTTGCTGGGAAATGACTACACTTTACAGCAATCTTAATTCTGTAACGATAAAGATATTTTAGAATACAGATTTATAGGAATTGGTTGCATATGTGACATAGTGGCCTCCCCTCACGTTCTTTAATACCGAGCAAGCATATATAGCTCCAAGTTTGGTACACCAATGCGTTACCCAGTCGCAACCTTTTCGTTACCCAATTTAATAGGACGGTAAATTTTATTTTTTAACATTCTTTTTTATTGATGTTATTATTTTTCTATTTTATTATTTTTCCTTATTTTATTTTCATTTAATTTCCTTTCTCATTCCACTTCACTTGTTTTAAAACTAAACATATTCATTGTACCTACGACTTGACATACAGAGGTTAAATTTCGTGTTAAGGAATAAACTTAATTACAATATATACAGAAAAAACGCGCATATTCTTTTATTTTCGATTGCAAAATACATGTAAATTTCATTCACTTCTGTGGCTAGAAATAATGTTGCAAGAATCATTTCCCCCAAAAATGATCGTCATATTAGGTCTATTCAAAGACAAATCATGCACATACATAACAATTTTATTCAATATCGGTAATTTGCGAACTTATTTATCTAATCAAGACAATCTAATAACGTAATTTTTCTATATTTTATCGACCAAAATTTACCCAAAAAGGGGAAAAAAAAAAGAAAGACAAATTTATTTCCCGTGGAAATGTGAAGTTCGCTTCCTCTCTAAAAAAAAGTTTAAAAAACGGTTTTAAAAACTTTGGTAAAAAAATTTTATTGAAAAAGCCACGTGGGCGAAAACCAAAAAAAAATTATTAAAAGGGGGGCGACAAGTTTTTAAGGGAAAAGAAACAAATTTTAAAAGTAATTAAAAGTTTTTACAAAAGCTGATCAAAAAAAGAAACTTCAAAACCCGAAAAATAAAAGCACGTTTAAAAATTTTGCAACTTTTTTAAAAAAAGAAAAACTGCCCTTTAATTTTTTTTAAATTTATTTTCCTAATTTTTTTAGTAGAAAAAACTAGTTTTTAATTTTTCAAACATTTCCCAATTTTATGATCAAATTTTTTTTTGTTTTTATGTTTCCAATTTGCATGTCTACTATTAAAAATACAAAAAAAGTTTACTTTTATGAACAACTCAAATTTCTCAATACTATTAGCAATAAAAAAGTCTTAATTAATTAAGCTGTATATCATTTTTTGGCTGAGAATAAAACATATCTATTGTTCAATTAATGTCTATTAATGAATGTTAGACACATCTTAAAGTAATATAAAGCACACACTCATAAAATAATTCATTTTAATACAAAATAAATTAAATAAAATGAAGATGAAAATTAATTTGTTTTATTGTTAGTACTTTAAACGATAGTATTTAATTGGTTAGATTTTAATTGGGAGTATCTTATCTTGGTTTTTATCTCAAACTGATAATGAGTAAGAGATACTGTACTTACTGGTTAATTAGAGATGTAATTAAAATAATTGATAAATGAGTTGTTAGAGTTTTACTTCTACTTAACTAACCAAAACAAACAATTACAGTGACTATAAATTTCAAAGAATTTATTTTGAAAATCAAACAATTCTTCAACCTGACATTAGAAATACCAACGCAAAGCTTATTAAAAATTTCGACAATAAATCACAAAGAAAAATATAGTTTACATAGGTTATGGCGAGGAAAATAGGTATTTCATAATGAATTTATTATCCTTAAAATTCAATAAATAATTTCATAAAAAAATTTCTGTGCTGGGAAATAATCATACTTTACATCAATCTAAATTCTATAACGATAAAGATTTTTAAGAATCCAGCGGATGAAAGTGTGTGGCTGTATTACCTAGAACTTTCTTGTGCTGATTCGTATCATATATTAGCACATGTCTGTGCTGGGAAATAACAACACTTTACAGCAAAATTAATTCTATAACGATGAAGATTTTTATTAGAATCCAGAGGAGGAATTTGTATGGCTATACTAACTAGAACTTACTTGTGCTGATTTGTATAATATATTAGCACATGTCTGTGCTGGGAAATAATCAAACGTAAGAGCAATCTTAATTGTGTATCGATGAAATAATTTAGACTCCAGACAAGGAAATTGTATGGCTGTATTACCTAGAACTTACTTGTGCTGATTTGTATAATATATTAGCACATGTCTGGGAAATAATCATACTTTACAGCAATCTTAATTGTGTAACAATAAATTAATTTAGACTCCAGACGAGGAAATGTTTGGCTGTAATACCTAGAACTTACTTGTGCTGATTTGTATCATATACTAGCACATGTCTGTGCTGGGAAATAATCATACTTTACAGCAAAAATTCATTATATAACGATGAAGCCTCTTTATTAGAATCCAAGACCAAAGAAAATGTATGGCTGTATTACCTAGAACTTACTTGTGCTGATTTTTTATAATATATTAGCAACATGTCTGTGCTGGGAAATGACCACTTCTTACAGCAATCTTATTTCAAACACGGTGAAAGACTTTTAATTAAAATCAAATCCCACCAGGAGGAAAGTGTATGGCTATATTTACCTAGAACTTACTTGTGCTGAATTTGTATCATATATTAGCACATGTCTGTGCTGGGAAAATAACCAACACTTTACAGTAATCTTAGTTCTATAACGGTGAAATTTTTTTTAGAATCCAGATGAGGAAAATGTATGGCTGTATTACCTAGAACCTACTTCTGCTGATTTGTATCAGATATTAGCACATGTCTGTGCTGGGAAATAACCACACTATAACGATGAACATTTTTATAAGAATCGAGACGAGCAAAAATGTATGGCTGTATTACCTAAAACTTAATACTTGATGGCTGATTTGGTATTATATATTAGCACATGTCTGTGCTGGGAAATAATCATATTTTTCCGGAAAAATTTTTTTTAAATATAACGATAAAAGACTTTATTAAAAACCCCAAACAAAAAAAATTAAATGGTGTTTAAATAAAATTTGACGTGCTAAATTTGGTATCATAATTAGGAAATTTCCCTTTGGCTTGGAAGTAATCATATTTTTAACAGAAATTTTAAATTCTGAAAACGAAAAAAGATATTTAAAATTCAACGAAAAAAAATGTATGGCTTTTTAAACTGGGAACTTACTTTCTGTTTTTTTAAAAATTATGAGAAATTCTTTTGGGGGAAAAAATTTTCATACTTTACAGAAAATCTTAATTTTTTAAACAAATAAAAAATTTTTTTAGAATCCAAAACGAAAAAAAAATGTATGGCCTTTTTAACCTAAAAATTACTTTGAAAATTTTTGAAATCATTTTATTAGCAAGGGTTTGGGCGGGGAAAAAATTTCATGTTTCCAGAAAAATTAAATTTTTGTAACATGAAAATATTTTATAATCCAGACAAAGAAAATGTATGGCTGTGTTACCTAGAACTTACTTGTGCAAAGTTGTATAATATATTAGCACATGTCTGTGCTGGGAAATAATCATACTCTAGAGCAATCTCAATTCTGTAACGATATTTTTTTTCAAAAATTCAGACGAAGAAATTGTATGGCTGTATTACCTAGAACTTACTTGTGCAAATTTGTATGATATATTAGCACATGTCTGTGCTGGGAAATAACCACACTTTACAGCAATCTTATTTCTATAACGATGAAGATTTTTATTTAAATACAGACGAGGAAAATGTATGGCTGTATTACCTAGAACTTACTTGTGCTGATTTGTATTATATATTAGCACATGTCTGTGCTGGGAAATAATAATACTTAACAGCAATCTTAATTGTGTAACGATAAAATAATTTAGGCTCCAGACGAAGACATTGTATGGCTGTATTACCTAGAACTTACTTGTGCTGATTTGTATCATATACTAGCACATGTCTGTGCTGGGAAATAATCATACTTTACAGCAATCTTAATTCTGTAACAATAAAAATATTTTAGAATCCAGACGAGGAAATTATATAACTATATTACCTAGAACTTACTTGTGCTGATTTGTTTCATATATTAGCACATGTCTGTGCTGGAAAATACTCATGCTTAAGAGCAATCCAAATTATGTCATGATAAACATATTGAAGAATCCAGACGAGGAAATTGTATTGCTGTATTACTTAGAACTTACTTGTGCTGATTTGTATCATATATTAGCACATGTCTGTGCTGGGAAATTCTCATACTTTACAGCAATCTTAATTCTATAACGATAAAAAATATTTTAGAATTCAGACGAGGAAAATGTATGGCTGTATTACCTAGAACTTACTTGTGCATATAAATAATATTGAAAAAAAAAAACATTTCTAAAAAATACACTTTATATTAGATCTATTCCAAGGCAATACATAACAATTTTATTCAATATCATTTCTCTCTCTATTAAATGGAATCTAACAATCATGTTTTTTCCGGGCTCAAACTATGCCAATGGGACAGAAATAAAGACACGAGTAATTGATAACACCGATGGAGATGATAGTTGTTCACTTCTCTCTGGTCATATAACGAAGTTAATTTACTGGTAAAAAAACATACTTTACAGCTATTTTGTTACTATACAGGCTAAAGGCTTAAAATCACAAACGTGGAAAACGTATGACTTTGTTACCTTGAACTTACATGGGCTGATATATATCATTTATTAGCACATGTCTGTGCTGGGACATAAAACATACTTACAGCATTGGGAAAATTTTTTTTGGATTAAAAATTTTTTTTTAAAAAACCAGACGAGGAAAAAGTTTTGGCTGTAATTAACCTAGAACTTAAATTGTTTTGATTTATATCTTTATTAGCCATGTCTGTGCTGGGAAAATAACCCATACTTTAAACAATCTTTATAAAAATAGGAAAAGAAAAATTTCAAAAAAGAAAAAAAAGTCCCCAAATTTCTTAAACCCCCGAACTTAATGAAACAGTTTTTTTCTAAAACCCCAGGGGCCCCAAAAAAAAACAAAGTTTTCAACAAAAACCCAAACAAACGTAAGTGATAAAAAATACAAAAAAAATTTTTAACTAGATGTAATGGAATTTAATTTTTAAAAAATTATAAAGTTAAATTTTAAACTCTTCCTTTTTTTACCCTTCAAAATTTTCATGAAAGTAAAAATTTAGCAAAAAGTATTTTCCATTTGATAAATTTTTGAAAGAAAATGAAAGAAAAAATAAATGGGGGGAAAAAGTGGTTTAATTTTTATCATTTATTTTTTTATAACATCTTCATAATATACGGGGAAAAGGAAAATTTAAATAGAAACAGGGAAAAGGATAACGTTACCTGAAAATGACTTTTTTCTGAAAATTTTTTTTATTTTTTAGCACAAAGTCTTGCTGGGGGGAAAAAAAAACTTTAAAGGGAATCTTCATACGAAAGGTTTACGGGTAAGGGGAAAAAAAAAAAAAAAGAAAACAAAATTTAAATGGGTGAAATTTTTTACCTAAAAATGCTTTTTTCGATTTTTTTTCCCTTTTTTTTAAAACACAAAGTTTTTTTGGGTGGGAAATAAATTTTTTACAGCAAAACTTTAAAACTTTTCGGAAATAAAAATTTTTAAAATCAGAAAACAGAGAAATGGAATGAACGAATTTTTACCTAGAGCTTACTTGTGCTGGTTTGTTTTATTTTATTAGCACATGTCTGTGCTGGGAAATAACCATACTTTACTGCAATCGTCATACTATATGGGTATAGGAAACATTAAATCAGAAACAGAGAAAATGATGAGATTGTTACCTAGGGCTTGTAACATGTGCTGATTTGTTTCATTTTATTAGCACATGTTTGTGCTGGGAACTAATCTAACTTTACAGGAATCTTCATATTATTCGGTGTAGGAAACTTTAAATCAGAAACAGATAAATGGATGAGATTGTTACCTAGAACTGACTTATGCTTATTTGTTTCATTTTATTAGCACATGTCTGACCTGGGAAATAATCATACTTTACAGCAATTTTTCATACTATACAGGTATAGGAAACTTTAAATCAGAAACAGAAAAACGGATGATATTATTACCTAGAGCTTACTTGTGCTGATTTGTTTCATTTTATTAGCACATGTTTGTGCTGGGAAATAATCATTCTTTACAGCAATCTTCATACTTTACGGTATAAGAAACTTTAGATAAGAAACAGTGAAACGGATGATATTGTTACCTAGAGCTTATTTGTGCTAATTTGTATAATATATTAGCACATGCCTGTGCTGGGAAATAATCTTGCTTTACAGCAATCTTAATTCTGTAATATGAAGATATTTTAGAATTCAGACGAGGAAAATGTATGTCTGTATTACTTAGAACTAACTTGTGCTGGTTTTTATAATATATTAGCACATGTCTGTGCTGGGAAATAACGACACTTAACAGCAATCTTAATTCTGTAACGATAAAGATATATTAGAATCCAGACGAGGAAAATGTATGGCTGTATTACCTAGAACTTACTTTTGCTAATTTGTTTTATATATTAGCACATGTCTGTGCTGGGAAATAATCACACTTTACAGCATTCTTATTTCTATAACGATGAAGTTATTTGAGAATCCTGCGGAGGAAATTGTATGGCTATATTACCTAGGACTTACTTGTGCTGATTTTTATAATATATTAGCACATGTCTGTGCTGGGAAATAATCATACTTTACAGCAAGATTAATTCTATAACGATGAAGATTTTTATTAGAATCCAGACGAGGAAAATGTATGGCTGTATTACCTAGAACTTACTTGTGCTGATTTGTATCATATATTAGTATATGTCTGTGCTTGGAAATTATCATACTTTACAGCAATGTTAATTCTGTAACGATTAAGATATTTTAAAATTCAGACGAGGATATTGTATGGCTGTATTATACCTAGAACTTATTTGTGCAAATTTGTATAATATATTAGCACATGTCTGTGCTGGGAAATAATCATACTTTAGAGCAATCTTAATTCTGTAACGCTATTTATTTTAATAATTCAGACGAAGAAATTGTATGGCTGTATTACCTAGAACTTACTTGTGCAAATTTGT
The DNA here is from genome assembly GCF_026571515.1 of Ruditapes philippinarum. Taxonomy (NCBI): domain Eukaryota; kingdom Metazoa; phylum Mollusca; class Bivalvia; order Venerida; family Veneridae; genus Ruditapes; species Ruditapes philippinarum. The sequence goes on along the minus strand of NW_026859371.1, from coordinate 25,229 downwards.
ATCATATATTAGCACATGTCTGTGTGGGAAATAACCACACTTTACAGCAATTTTATTACTATAACGATGAAGATTTTTATTAGAATACAGAGGAGGAAATTGTATGACTGTAACACCTAGAACATACTTGAGCTGATTTGTATCATATATTAGCACATGTCTGTGCTGGGAAATAATCATACTTAACAGCAATCTTAATTTTGTTACGATAAAGATATTTTAGAAGTCAGACTAGGAAATTGTATGGCTATACTACCTAGAACTTACTTGTGCTGATTTGTTTAATATATAAGCACATGTCTGTGCTGGGAAATAATAATACTTTACAGCAATCTCAATTGTGTAATGATAAAATAATTAAGACTCCAGACGAGGAAATTGTATGGCTATACTACCTGGAACCTACTTGTGCTGATTTGTATAATATATTAGCACATGTATGTGCTGGGAAATAATCATACTTTACAACAATCTTAAATCTGTAACGATAAAGATAGTTAATAATTCAGACGAGGAAATTGTATGGCTGATTTATTTCGTTTTATTAGCACATGTTTGTGCTGGGAAATAATCATTTTTTACAGCAATCTTCATACTATTCGGTGTAGGAAAATTTAAATCAGAAACAGATAAATGGATGAGATTGTTACCTAGAACTTACTTGTGCTGATTTGTTTCATTTTATTAGCACATGTCTGACCTGGGAAATAACCATCCTTTACAGCAACCATCATTCTGAACAAGTAAAGGAAACTTTAAATAGCAAATGAGAAAAGGGAAAATCCATGGCTTTGTTACCTAGAACTTACTTGTGCTGATTTTTAACATTTATAAGCACATGTCTGTTCTTGGAAACAATCATACTTTACAGCAGTCTTCATACTTTATAGGTATAGGAAACTTTAAATCAGAAACAGAGAAACGGATGATATTGTTACCTAGAACTTACTTGTGCTGATTTGTTTCACTTTATTAGCACATGTTTGTGCTGGGAAATAATCATTTTTTACAGCAATCTTCATACTTTACGGTATAAGAAACTTTAGATAAGAAACAGAGAAACGGATGATATTGTTACCTAGAGCTTACTTGTGCTGATTGTTTTTATTTTATTAGCATATATATGAGATGGGAAATAATCATATCTTGCAGGAATCATCATAACAGATGTGTAAAGAAACTTAAAACCACAAAATAGGAAAAAGTATGACTGTTCCCTAGAACAAATACTTGTGCCAATTTTGTAAAATAATTAGCACTTGTCTGTGATGTTTCATAACCATACATTCCAGCACTCTTTAAATATATTACTTCTTGCACTAGCAAGCACATGGGAATACCGACTTTTCTTAAACCAGCCGGATGTTTTCCTAAAATTGCAAAAAAATAAGTTAGTACTTGGATCCTCGGCATTGGCAAAATGATTCAGAAATCGATTTTCAACCTTCGGCCAAACCCCTCGTATTATTCTTTTGCAGTTTGGGTTTTACTATCAAGTTCATAAGGTGACTTTCTAGTTTTAGTCTTAGAGGAAGAACTCCGGCTAAACTCCATTAATACAGACATAAGTTGTACTGGAGAATAACCACAGACCTTCCGTAAGCTAGCTTGACAGATTCCTCACATGAAAGAATCCGAAGAACCTGGCAGGATTCAAATCCTCAGCGGTGCAGTGAGGGTCGAGTAGTTTTAAGTCAACGGCCTTACACATTCGGCATTTGATGCCAAGTACTTATACAATACCTCCTTTATATGGTGAATGTAATAATACAAATATAAAATCCGCCATTTGACACAAAATGTTTGTTCTTTGAAGAGTCCTAGTGTTTTTATAATTTGAAATAGAACTCTGTTATGCATGGATATTAGTCATGCTTAATTGTTCATTTCACTCAAAATAAAGAAAGGAAAACAACAAATGTTATTGACTGATTTTTAATGATATATACACGTAAGCACCATTTAAGATGTAAAAAATGAACACAATATAAGATGACTCTGTATAGACACACGATTTAAGGTTTTCTCTAAGTTTGGACAAGGGATAAAATAATAAATTGTTTACTCTATTAATAAAGTTGATGTGAAAATATTTAAATTGAAAACAAAATTAAACTATTATCTCTTTACCTATACCCGTGATTGTTTTTATTTCAAATTTTTTAGTATTTAACCAAAGTGAACTAGAACTATCACTTAAGTCGATTAACACCAGGGTCTTTCAAATAGAATTTGAAAGACCCTGTTCACACCCTCCACTTTAATTATTTGAAAAATAAGTTGTCTGAAGCCACATTTGAACTGGCCCTATATTTTTTTATGTTTATGAAAAAAGAAGGAAAAGTTGGGAGATCTTTAAACAAGAGGGCCATGATGGCCCTGAGGTCGCTCACCTGTATATAGCCCCCCCCCCAACCCCAACGTTGCAGAGCCAATTTAACCCAAGGGCTTTTATTTGCACAAACTTGGTAGACACCCATAAGAAGATGTTTCATGCTCTAGCTCCTTGGGCTTTTTAAAAGAAGATTTTTTTAAAGTTTTTACTATACACATATAGTTAAAAACAATGACACCCCTGGGGCCGGGCCAGGGCTTTTATTTGAACAAACTTTGTAGACACTTACTAGAAGATGTTTTATGCTTAATATCTAAACTCTAGCTATTTGGTTTTTTCAAAGAAGATTTTAAGTTTTTGCTATACACATATAAAGAAAATCAATGACCCCCGGGGCGGAGCCAATTTTGACCCCAGGTCTTTTATTTGAACAAACTTTGTAGACACTCACTAAAAGATGTTTCAAGCTTAATATCTTAACTCTAGCCATTTGGGTTTTTTCAAAGAAGATTTTTAAAAGTTTTTGCTATACACATATAAGGAAAATCAATGACCACCGGGGCGGTGCCAATTTTGACCCCAGGGCTTTTATTTGAACAAACTTTGTAGACACTTACTAGAAGATGTTTTATGCTTAATATCTAAACTCTAGCTATTTGGTTTTTTCAAAGAAGATTTTAAGTTTTTGCTATACACATATAAAGAAAATCAATGACCCCCGGGGCGGAGCCAATTTTGACCCCAGGTCTTTTATTTGAACAAACTTTGTAGACACTCACTAAAAGATGTTTCAAGCTTAATATCTTAACTCTAGCCATTTGGGTTTTTTCAAAGAAGATTTTTAAAAGTTTTTGCTATACACATATAAGGAAAATCAATGACCACCGGGGCGGTGCCAATTTTGACCCCAGGGCTTTTATTTGAACAAACTTGGTAGACACCTATTAGAACATGTTTGATGCTAAATACCTTAGCCATAGCTCTTTGAGTTCTTTAAAAGAAGATTTTTTAAGTTTTTACTATATGCATATAGGGAAAATCAATGACCCCCCGGGGCGGGGCCAATTTTGACCCCAGGGCTTTTATTTGAACAAACTTGGTAGACACTTATTAGAACATGTTTCATGCTAACTATCTTAGCTCTAACTCTTTTGGTTCTTTAAAAGAAGATTTTTTAAGTTTTTACTATATGCATATAGGGAAAATCAATGACCCCCTGGGGCGGGGCCAATTTTGACCCCAGGGCTTTTATTTGAACAAACTTGTTAGACACCTATTAGAACATGTTTGATGCTCAATATCTTAGCCATAAGTGTGACAGGTGAGCTAAAAAATGGGAAAAAAGGAATACTGAATAAATGCTAGGGAGTATGTATCATCATAAAATTATGTATTTATAGCAGATACATGTACAAGATTTTTAAGAGCATTATCAAATTTTAACATAACTATTAGTCTATTACTAATGATGAAGTATATGCAAACAAAACATAAATCAAACAATTAAAAGCGTTAAAATAAAAAGAAACACAACTAAATAACAAACTATAAAAAGACCAGTATTTACATAATAGATCATAAGAGAACAAACATAAAATAAGAGCAACCATTGGTCGATTCATAATTATTAATGGACTAGATTTAAAAAGAAATATATGTGGTGAAGCCTGGGGGATTCAAAACACAGCAGAAAATGTTTGCGATTAAGAACATAGTCATGAAATATGCCTATACAATAGAGTGAAGAACATTTTTCCAACAACTGTTCCATGTATGCCTTAAGTGATCATCTGTTTTAATGGGAAAGTAGAAACGAGAGTTTCCAAAGTAAGAACAATTTTGGACTCTTGTCTTGTCATGGCGATTTATATACCTTTTGTAGTATCCTACTTGATAATTCTTCCTTTACTTATCAAATATCTTACACAAGTTCTATGCGTTTTTAGTTTCAGTAAAAAACAAATTAATTTTTATCTTTTCTAGTAGGAGACTAAGTAACAGAAGTTTCTGCCTGAGAACAGAGAGACCCCAGGGCCATTATTTTTGTTATATTTGGTCAATGTCCACTAGTCATTGCTACATACCCAATATCTAAGCTCTATGTCCCTGCATAGACTAGAGGAATGATATTAAATGGGATACAACATGTAGTTAATTAGGTGACCCTAAATGCTAAAATGGATGCTGCTTATTCTAAATCAATATCTTTTTGTCAACTTTTAAACACAAAAATTCTTACATCATTTCAGATAAAATGATTTTCAGTTAACTGTAAAAATAGAAACTAAACGAGAGCACTACATGATGTATTAATGCTTGTCTAAAGTAAAAAAAGGGGCATAACTCTAACAATATTGCTTTCAGAATAATGCCCCTTGTCTAACAACTGCATATTGTTATGATAAGGAAGCATTCAAAGTTTCGGTTTGATAACTTTTAAAATGTTTGAATAATGGGCTACAATAAAGTTTTTAACGACCAAGAATAGCTGGACTTTTAATCTTCAAAACAGACAAGCTAAAAATAAAACATGTGATGTACATGTATGTGAACAAGATTGTACCTATATTCATACTGTTGAATGCAAATGTACTGAGGATATTGAACACTAACCACTACATGCTAGAAAAAACAAATAAAAAGTAAAACATATCAGTATGTAACAATCTCTTGAAAAGATTTCTGAAAAGTATGTCTTTATTCCTGAGTTTCCATTTCACCAAGTTTCTTTCTCAAATCTATATCAGTCAACTTGCACATTTATTTTTCAGTAATAAAAAGTGACTCAATACGAGTATTATTGGTATAAAAATGAAATGAAGCTCAATCAAATCTCAAACATGCTTAAGCACAACCTTTTTACCTTCACTACTGAGATTTGAGTTTCTTCTCAACACAGTATCTTTCTCGAATCTTTATCATTAAAAGTCTGTCATTTCTTTCCAGTTTAAAAATATAAGATGTTATGAGTATATTTGTCCAATTCTTTATAAAGATATAATATACAGTTTCAATGAACATTCTTATCCTATCCCAAAATGCTTTGTGACAACCCTTTTTTGCTTCCTTCCTTCCTTCACTTCTGAGATTTTATGTTCTCATATCTCTTTGTTAAACGTTTTGTTATCTCTTCACTCAACAGCTTCGCCTCTAGTCCCTCTTCCTCGGCCACCACTCTGTCAGGATGAAAATGTATGACAGCTTTCTGAAGTAATTTATACCTCTGGTCAAATTCCAATTGCTTTGTATCATCTGTCACATCTAGTTTGTGAGTGGCATTCTTTCGTGGATATTTCTTGTACACGAATCGAAGGAATTCTAAGACGGTGTCAGTTTCGTGCTTGTCCAGTTCATCAATTTCCGGTTTGAGCTTTTTCCTTGCTTCTTCCTTGAGTTTGTTGTCTTTTTCCTGCTCATACTGGACTGTTTCTTGCTGGTACCTCTCAAGGATGGAAGTACAATCTTTGAACCATTCTAGCATAGAAAATAGAAATATTTTTTTCTTTGTCCTCACAAGAAATTGACTGCTACTTAAAATCATTTTTTTGTTAAAACAAATTCAATCAATAAATATTATATACTTACAAATGAAATTTTGAGAAATAAAATGCGTATTTTCATTTTCCGTATTTTCACTGTAAAAATTTATTTTTCACTGCAGTGAAACATATTTTCCGTATTTTCACTGGTGTCTTGCCGGACTACTTTCTTTTTGATTCTGCCAGTACACAAAAATTTAAGGGAAAGTCTTTCAAATTTTATCACAAAAAAGAGAAAATGTATATAATAAACAGAAAATTCAAGTTTTTTCTATAAATACATGATTTATTTTCATCTTGTGGCATGAAAATTACCATATTTCACTTGTGGCTACCGCCACTCATGAAATATTTATTTTCATACCACTCAATGAAAATAAATCATGTATTATAGAAAAAACTTGAATATCCTCTATTTATATTTACATTTTGCATGATGAACAATAATTACACAATACATTTTGAGATTGATCAGAAAGCTACATAGGCTTATAAGAGTCCTTTATTTATCTGACACATAAGGAAAATCTTCAAGATAACTCAAGAGCCCTGAATCAAGGTGAGATTATCATAGTCAAAGACATCTAAAGACAAAGTTAAAACTTGTATAAAAAATTATTCTAAATTTTTTTCTAAAACTTTAAATTTTTGATCAAACTAAAAAAAATGTAAAAACAAAAATTAAAAATTAAAAAAGAAAGAAAAAATTTTGGGAATGTCAAAACTCATATGGTGACTTTTCAAATTTTACTAGTGTAGGAAACATGTGGTGCACTTTTATGCATTATTTTAGGCAAAAGCTGGCAGCACCAGCGTAAAAGCCATGACAAATCTGTAAAGGGTGTTCAGTGGTGTCTGATAAATTCAAATGGAAATAGTATGTACATACAAACTATGAAAATTACAAGAGAGACCTGAAATAACCAATAAGACTTATGGCAAATTAAGTAACTTATGTACATTCCATAAAACCATGAAAACAAGAGGGCCATAATGGCCCTGAGGTCGCTCACCTGTATATAGCCCCCCCCCCCCCCACCCCCAGGCCAAATTTTTTACCCAAGTTCTAGCTTCATTGGGTTTTTTTTAAAAGAAGATTTTTAAAGTTTTTAACTATACACATATAGTTAAAAACAATGACACCCCTGGGGCAGGGCCAGTTTTTGACCCCAGGGCTTTTATTTGAACAAACTTTGTAGATATTTTACTTAAAGATGTTTCATGCTTAATATCTAAACTCTAGCTATTTGGGTTTTTTTCAAAAAAAGAAGATTTTTAAGTTTTTGCTACACACACATATAAGGAAAATCAATGACCCCCGGGCGGGGCCAGTTTTGACGCCCAGGGCTTTTATTTGAAACATACTTGGTAGACAAACCCATTAGAAAACATATTTCATGCTAAATATCTTAGCTCTAGCTCTTTGAGTTCTTTAAAAGAAGATTTTTTTTAAGTTTTTGGGCGGGGCCAATTTTTGACCCAGGGCTTTTATTTGAACAGACTTGGTAGACACTCATTAGAAGATGTTTCAATGCTAAATATCTTAGCTCTAGCTCTTTGGGTTCTTTTAAAAGAAGATTTTTTAAGTTTTTTTTACTATATGCATATAGGGAAAATCTATGACCCCCTGGGGCGGGGATCAATTTTTGACCCCAGGGCTTTTAAATTTGAACAAACTTGGTAGACATTCACTAGAAGACGTTTCATGCCAAAATATCTTAGCTCTAGCTCTTATGGTTCTTTAAAAAGAAGATTTTTTTAAGTTTTTAATTACTATATGCATATAGGGAAAATCAATGACCCCAAGGGCGGGGCCAATTTTGACCCCAGGGCTTTAATTTGTAAAAACTTGGTAGACACTCACTAGAAGATGTTTCATGCTTAATATCTTAGCTCTAGCTCTTTGGGTTCTTTAAAAGAAAAGATTTTTTACTATATGCATATAGGGAAAATCAATGACCCCCTGGGGCGGGGCCAATTTTGACCCCAGGGCTTTTATTTGAACAAACTTGGTAGACATTCACTAGAAGATGTTTCATGCCAAATATCTAAGCTCTCTAGCACTTACGGTTCTTTAAAAGAAGATTTTTAAGTTTTTACTATATGCATATAGGGAAAATCAATGACCCCGGGGCGGGGCCAATTTTGACCCCAGGGCTTTAATTTGAACAAACTTGGTAGACACTCACTAGAAGATGTTTCATGCTTAATATCTTAGCTCTAGCTCTTTGGGTTCTTTAAAAGAAGATTTTTTAAGTTTTTACTATATGCATATAGGGAAAATCAATGACCCCCTGGGACGGGGCCAATTTTGACCCCAGGGCTTTTATTTGAACAAACTTGGTAGACATTCACTAGAAGATGTTTCATGCCAAATATCTAAGCTCTAGCTCTTAAGGTTCTTTAAAAGAAGATTTTTTAAGTTTTTACTATATGCATATAGGGAAAATCAATGACCCCCGGGGCGGGGCCAATTTTGACCCCAGGGCTTTTATTTGAACAAACTTGGTAGACACTCACTAGAAGATGTTTCATGCCAAATATCTTAGCTCTAGCCTTTTGGGTTCTTTAAAAGAAGATTTTTTAAGTTTTTACTATATGCATATAGGGAAAATCAATGACCCCCTGGGGCAGGGCCAATTTTGACCCCAGGGCTTTTATTTGAACAAACTTGGTAGACACTCACTAGAAGATGTTTCATGCCAAATATCTAAGATCTAGCTCTTAGGGTTGTTTTAAAGAAGATATTTAAAGATTTTTCTTTCGGTTGCCATGGCAACCAGAGTTCTACATGGAATTAAATTCTTTGAACAATTTTTAAAGGTGACAACCAAAGGAACATTCCTGTGAAGTTTGGATGAAATTGGCTCAGTGGTTTATGAGGAGATGTCATTTAAAGCAAAAGTTTACGGACGGACGAGGGACGCCGGACGGACGCCGGACGAAAAGCGATCACAAAAGCTCATCCTGTCACTTTGTGACAGGTGAGCTAAAAATCAAACATCACAGTTGATTGGTATCCAATTTATAAAACAAAATATTGATTAATAACCTTCTGTGGTAAAATTTCGAGGGGTCATAGACTGAGCAAGCTCCAGAGCTTTCTTCAGGTAAGTTTTTGCTCGGAATTTCACTTTGAATACTTTATCATAAACCAAGCCAATCTTGTAGAGTGCCATGGCCTCCTGTTTCATATCTACATCCCGTGCCTGAATACAGATTGAAGATTCAAATATATTTATATAAAATGTATGTGTATACTTTTTGAAAAAAAAATGTGTTGACAATAAAATTATATTAATTAATTAACACATACATGAACTCACAAAATCTTTTAGTTAAGAAATAGATATTAACTTTGTGTGCATATAATGTTGCATTGTTCCAAGTTTATTTGATAGAAAATAAAATTATGAAGGCAATAGGTTTCTGTGAAGAATTACATATCATCTAGATAATAAACAATAGTATTAAAGGAGGTCAAATAAAATTTGAAATTCTTACATAGATCAAGTGAAACTCCTAAACATGGAAAATTTTATAAAGAGTAATAGAGAAATATGCTAAGAATCCAATTGAAAATCGATTATTATGCGATTCTTAGCCCATTTTGCATGAAAAGCATTACAACGCTTTTCCTTTTGGGGTCATTTCGCACAGTAAAACTGATGACTCTAAAAAACGAGTTCGGGAAATGATCTGAAAATTGACACAGAAGTTATTGGTCCAGACCTTCTTCAAAAGATATACAGACCAAAGAAAAGTATTTCCAGTCTTGCTTGTTAAAATTGTTCAGTGGAGTCCCTTTAACATTCTTTTATAAATGCATTATATTATAACAGAGAAGAAAACAATGGAAATAGGCTTATTGAATTACATTCAGCACACAAGTAACTTTCCTGACATCATCAAATTGGTATAATGATGTCATATCTGATGTCATACAACATATTATCATTCCAAATTCAAAGCAGGACAAATGTCCATTGCACAAATTCGGCAAAGTATACAGTCTATGAATTTGTAAATGTTTAAAAATAGCCATGATGTCATACCCTTAGAATAGCATTCTTGTACCAGTCAATGATCTCCCAAACCATGTCAATGTTCAACATCTCCTCATCCTTTAGAACTTTTTCTAATAACACATCACCTTTAAATACACAAAGCATATATGTAATAATCTCATGGGTACAAGTCAGAAATATCAGAAAACATGAAAACCCTGAATTAAGCATTTATTGACAATTTATAATAACCTCAAAATATTTTAAGATATTCAACTACATATTCACTTAAACAGCAGAAAAAAATAAGATATAATTATTTTCTTACGGTATAAAATGATATTTAATTACTGTATGAGTGGTTAAGTTAGCGACGCGGAAATATTGGCGAATTTTGTGAATTGACAAAGTGAACTTTCTCTAGCCTAAATATCAACAAAATATTATGTAATTCTACCCTTACATGGTTTACTAGTATTTCTCATGCAAAATGTCTAGAATTTTAAATTCTCTAACTTTTAAACGCACGAAAATGTCCACTTAAACAGTATATGTGAAGCATTTGAGCAAAAACTAACACAGATCGGAGAGCGAAACACAAATATTGGCAGTGTTTCAGATATTCTTACCGGTACCTGTTTGCCTGTTTAAAAGTGCCTCCTAAATCTATGTTAATGTCTAACAGAATCAGTACACAGTTATAAAACATATATTCGACAAGGCTTGTACCTCATTTAGTTCCTTGTCCAGTATAGATTTCAAACTCTTTATGAGTGTATTGTACTGAATTCTTAAAAATATTCAACTAATTATTGAATAAACTTTATACAGCAGAAATAAATAAGTCATTCTCACCTGTTTGTCTGGATTGCATGGATTCTGCCAATGCTCTGTTAAGCATAACATCTGTTTCCAGTACAGAATGTTCTTTCCGAATTCTCTCCTCACCCTGGCCATATTTTAGTGCCTCCGCCAGTGGGAAGAAACAATCATGCATGCTACACAAGCATTTCTTGTAATCTCCTAAGGCCACAGCCTTTACCCCATCGTGGAAATGAAACTCTGTGGTAGGGAAAACACATAATAAGTATCCATGTATATATTAAGCATAAATCATTCTCATATAATGGGCATTTAATCATATACTGAAATCAGAGTTCTCAGGCATACACAGGACACTTTCACCATATCACCAGGAGTTGAAGTAAGGTCCCATTCCTAATCCAAAAATGGCCTTTTTTTCTTCCCAATTTGAAAAAAAAAAAAAAAAAAAAAAATAAACAGCAGCTCAAAAATTTCAAAATGTTTCAACTTACGTCCGGGATTGTCACGGAAATCAGCCGACCGTCCCGGAAAAGATTTTTTCAGGGTGAAAGTAAGAATTTGAATAAAGGATATAAAGCTATATCTTACGACAAGTTCTTATAAAACATTAATAAACAGTAAAATTAGATTGTTTCCATAATTTTATGGTTGATTCTAAAAAGATTTGTAACTAAGAATGTCTCTGTTATTTAACACACATGAATATTGTACGTAAATAGAATAAAATATTCTGGAACAAAATATCATTCTGCCACTATAAGTAGGGTAACTTTTAATCATTTAACAATGACTTTGTACATGCACACTGTTAAGGGTCAGATGGTGACCTTCCAGCTTTATTAGTGGAGGAAGACCTAAGTATTTTGTATTGTACTGTATTAGTCTGAATATGATATGATGTTCACATGGATGAACTGTTAATTCTAGCTATCAAATGCAGTTCAAATGACAGTCATCACATACCGGCAATGGCCAAGAAACATTCAGCTTTCATGTCATTGGTCGGTATAAAATCTATACATTCCCGGATTGTAACTATACGATCTTCTTCATCAGTCTCCTTCAAAGATTCTGTTGCATTTCCTATTTCTTCCCAACAACCCCTGTAAGCAAAACATCTTAAATAATGGATTTCATTATTTATTATTGTTTAACAACCTGTGAGAAAAGGAGATTTTTACATACAACCAATGATTAATATTATAGACAAACTTTGGGAAAATCGTAAGAACCTTGCAGTTGAAATAGCATATGAGTGAATTTAAGCTCTTTTCATGTATACAAGCAATATCAGTGATTTGAAATACTAACAAATATTTTTTAAATCTTTGTTTTCCTACATGAATATCACTTTTTGATGTGTCTAAAGTGATATCTGCACAGGGTCAAGTGGTAAATTTCAAGCTTTCATAGATAATGAGGTCTGCCTAAAGTGTAACTTCATGCATAATTTTCAGGCAGTGGCCAGGTAGCCAGGATATCCCCCAACTGCCCAGCAATGAACTTTTATCCAACTATATATTAATCATGGTTAATCAACTATTGGTATCCCATGAATGTGGATAAATTGTACACTGGTTAATTTAGTCCTGAATGCTACACAAAGCCTTCCCTATGCTAGCAAATAAGATTACCTCCATAATAAAATTCCATGTCTAAGCTGGACACATCACATCAACTATGTCATGGAAAACAAAACCAAGGCAATGAAGGTCAAATGTTTCAAAGTCAGATGAATATATCAACAACATGGTTACAGAAATAACAAATCTAAAGTACAGCCAACAGTCTGCATAGATCTTGGTCTAGACTTCAAGAACCGAAGGACAAAATGATTTACCTGCATTGAGCGATGATATTGTCAAGCCATTTATTTGATTTCCCGCAACTTTTACCTTTCCGGAAGGCATGGTTGAAATACTTTAACGACTGCTTCAAATATACCTTTATCACAGGCCACTTGTCTCCTGCAAAATGTAAAATAAATGTTTCTTACAAATTAATAGTTCATATTTAAAACTTCAAAACTACAGGATACAAACATGACACTCAACTGATTTGCATAAGCAGATATTTATAATCAGCGTCCTTCAAATATTTGAAAGACTCTGTTGGAATACAGTGTTCGAGATAACTGAAATATAACTAGAAATGTGTCATCATGCCACGGATGCCCCCGCATGCAGCCAAAATTTCAGATGGTGCATTAATTATTTTTTTCATTTTAAGTTCAAAGCCCTTAAAACTTTTCAATGTTAACACAAACCATTTCCATACAATGTTCAAGGCACTGAAATTATTCAGTCTTAACCTTTTAGAAATAGCATATTGCATATTTGTAGCCAAAATAATGGCTAAAAGAATGAGTGCTGAAACTGAAAGTTCAAAATTTTTCCAACATTTAAGAAAGATAAGTTTGTCTAAAATCATTGAACCATGACCAAATTCAAACTTAATCTGCTTATTCTTAAGATGTATCTATATTATTTTCAAAGTGAAAGGGACATAACTCTGCCAAAAAATCCTCAAACCATGACCAAATTCCAACTTGACCTGCCCATTTCTTTGACATATCCATATGTCAAATTAAAGTTGAATATGTAACACTGTTGGGTAGATAATGAACAGAAACTGTAAATTTCATATTATTTTCAAAGTGAAAGGGGCATTACTCTGCCAAAAATCATTGAACCATGACCAAATTCGAACTTGGCCTGGGCATTCCAAAAACATATCCATATGTCAAATTTGAGTTGAATGTGTTGTACCATTGGGGAGATAATAAACGGAAACTGAAAATTTCATATTACTTTCAAAGTGAAAGGGGCATAACTCTGCAAAAATCATTGAACAATGACCAAATTTGAACTTGACCTGCGCATTCTTTTGACGCATCCATATGTCACCTTTGAGTTGAATGTGTTGTACCTTGAGGGAGATAATGAACGGAAACTGAAAATTTCATATTATTTTCAAAGTAAAAGGGGCATAACTCTGCCAAAAATCATCGAACCATGACCAAATTCGAACTTGACCTGTATTTTCTCATGACATATCCATATGTCAAATTTGAGTTGAATGTGTCCAACCGTTGTTAAGATAATGAACGGAAACTGATGATGACGGAATGACAGAATGACGGAAGGATGGAATGATGGAAGGACGGAATGACGGAACAGGGTAACACTATATGCCCCGGCCATTACATGGTGGGGGCATAAAAATCTTACAAAATACATGTGTATGAAACAATAATAAAAAGGTTTCCAATTTTTTCAAAAATCAAATACCTGTATCAACAGCCAGTTTTGCCATTTTCCATGCCGTAACTCCCACATTTTTGGCAGCGGACGAAATATCTTCATCACAAGACCCTACTGAATGAGCACTCTCGTAGCATGCGAGGGCTTTCTGGTACCTTCCCTTCTGTACAACAGGGACACTTGTAGTACTCGCACTGAAGAAGTGAGTATTTCCTTGTACTCGCCATCTAACTGAGGCAGAAGACGTTGCCATGGTGAAGTTCTAGTCAGTATGTCTGAAAAAGTACAAATATCAAGAAAACATATTGTAGAAAATATCAACGGTGTAACTCTAATCCTTATAAAATATTTACTATTTGCTAAGGATCTTGTAAATGATACAGTTCCCTTGGTTAGTAGCCCTAGTCAATGGAGAAAAATTAAGACTGACATGTATACAAAAATTTATACAGTGGACCGTGACCAAAAACTAAAAATTTAACTGCGTGGACAGGGAATTTTCACCCTATTACCAGGGCCAAAATAATGCCTTGACCTTGGCAAAGTCCCTGGTGGATAAGTAGTTTATATTTATTGTGAAGACAATCTAGAGGTAATAATTTCCTATTTAAATTTTGAAACATCAGGTTAAAAATACTCAGTTGAAGATTTGAAATACTTTTGAAATAGGTGAACTAAAGATAAAAGTATATAGAATACAACTTATTACCTTAACAAAAGTTACAGTATGTTCTTATCAACTCTTCCAAACCGAAAGTAGGAAATTACCTTAAACGTCCTACAGATCTACAAGTCAATGATATCAGATTGCATGTAAATTGTAAAATGAAAATGATATTCTAGAAATTAAACCGAAAGTAAAAAAACAAATCCCGGCATTATTAGATGTTAGACTCTACTGGTTTGGGAGATAAACTCGGCCGAAAATCAGTGTTTTGGGGGCATATTTCATTTATTTGTTTACGTATTCTGATGAATCTTGCACCATAATAAACTTAAGCTCTTCGATTTTCCGGTATCATCATAAAAGTTATATTTAGAAACATAACGGGCAATTTTAAGAGGCCCTGGAAGAGGTACGTAAAAAGGATATTTTATGCGCGCGCGAGTAGATAATTCCGGCTCTTTGTTTTTCTTCTTAAATGAGTTAGTTAAAACGTAAAATAACATGTTAAGACATTTTATTATTTCGTTGCTGTTCATTTATGTCAAATAGAAAATATTTGTTACCAAAACTGTTGAGCATTACGTTAGTATAATGAATATCTATGATAACACGATATTTATATGCAACGTACTATGTAACATATAAATCATTTTTAAGTAAAAACACATGCATTATCATTTATTAACGTATAACGAAATATGTAGAATTAGTGATTAAAATTTATATTTGCTTAGCTTAACAGAGTACAGAAGAAATTAATTTAGTGGTATCCAACCTACACAATAACATATAAAAGAAGCATTTAACATCAGTCTTTCAATCCATTCCACTTAAAGATTACAATTGAGTAATCTGCCTTTTTTCTGAGTTAGCAAGAAGTCTGAATTTCATTTACAAAATGTATGGGTAAACGTCGTCTTCTTTACCGGTAATCGGTCAATATATAAAAGTACCCCTGTGCGGGCCTCAAAATGAGCATCTGCTGCACATGCGCACAACAATGGGATTCCCGTACTTTTTATAGGCATGTTTTGTAAACAAACAGGTAAAAGTCTGTGTAATTTTTTAAATATCTTACCAAACTTTACAAAATCTCCAGATATTGTCGAATTCCAGCGATAGTATGAGATGGTGAGCTTGATTAGATTAAAAACTCTGATAACTCGATTTAATTTTAAAAAGCCGAGTTTATCAACCAGCCGAAGTTATCTCCCCAACCAGTATAACAATGTACTGTACACTTGATTCTACATGTGTAGATCTAGATTAAATCAGTGCAGATGTACGTTGAATGTTGTTGAAGTTATGTTTTGATCTAGTACGTTAGATCTACAATGTACATTCAAAAGATGACTTACAGTAGAAACATAAAAAATAAAGACATTTAACAAAACTATACACTTAATTATTATAAACATAGATAAAAATTCAAATTTACACGTGTTTCAGCAACTGTAATCTGGTAATGTTCGCTCTTTTGATTCTCAGGAATTACATAATACAAATGCAGTAAGGAAACAAAGGGGAGTAACTCAACATGAAATAATTATTGCAATGCATAAAGGGAGGTAACTTTGTAGGAAAAACTATCCAGAGGCAGGACTGATGTACGTAAAATTCGAAATTTCGTTCAAATATCTCACACGGAAACAAAAAAGACAATTTTTTTGTAGATAGGTATCGTATTGGAGTATAATGCCCAAAAAGGTTTAATTTGTAGCACAAAATGGTGATGATTTAGAGTCCGTTTCACTTCCAGAGAGTATAGACCCCTTTCAAAATTACTAAAAATAGAACGCTGCATATCATTACTGACCACAGTTAATCTCTGGAGGCAGAAAACTGTCTGCTAATAGCCTAAGTTCATGGAAAAGAGTGTACACATGCTCAAAATGACCTTGTCTTTGGGTTTTATTCTTTATACTTTTTTGTCTGTATAGAAATCTATTTATTTTTTACTTTAATAAACTATCCATTTCTGCAGACAAAACACTTTTGATCCATTATTATTTGAAAATAAAAATCTTGGATAAGCTACAGATACTAACATTCAATGCGCCCACTGATAAGTAATTTTCTTAATTAAACTGTATTTATAAAATTCTCTGAGAGTAAATTATAAAAAAGGCCATTTTATTTTCCTACAAAGTTTATCCCTAAACACTCTCCTCCCTGAATATATGCAAAATCATTTTAATACTAGATAAACAATATGTATCTTTATATAAATCATTTGTTTGAACTGTATACTATATGTACATTTTGATAGAGACTCAAAAGGAAGCTTGAACTTGCCAAACTATGTTGCCCCTTTAAATAAAATTTTCATCATCATCATCATCATCTTAATCATCATCATCATCATCATCATCATCATCATTATTATAAGTTTTATTATTATTATTATTATTGAATTGTGTACCAGTGTTTCGACATGAACAGCCTGTTCTCAGGCATAAACTCAGTTTCAAAACTACAATTCAAAACTACCAATATTATAAGAAATATCAGAATTCAAAATATGAAATCAACAGACTGGTTTATATACATATATTTGTGTAACATCTATCCAAACTAAACAGATATTCATTGACTTCTGAAATGCATAACCCAGTCATTTAAAATATTTCCACTTCTGCAGAAAAGCCTGTTAATAAAATTAAGGCTAAACTTTAATATTTTGCTAACGATTAATTTACTATGTGGAATGGAGACATTATTAGACCTGCCAGTTACTTAATAATGATTTATGTTATGAAACATAGTAAAAATCGTGAAGCAAAACAATTTGTCATATTATAAAACGTAAAATGCATGCAAAGAATTATTTGTTGGTTGCCACGGCTTTAATTTTCTTGGTCAAATCTTTTTTGATAGCGTTTGTCCATGCATCCCTTCTCCACAATACGTATTTAGGAATTTAAGAACATTCTGTGTTTTGCCTATTTGAGCATCCATAAATTTGAGTAAGAATGCCTGTATGAAATAAATGTTTTGTTTTGTTAAAAACCTATTTAAAGTAGTAGCATAACATCTTGTTCCGCAACATTTTATTCTGTAAATGCACAGTTTTTATGTGTTTTCAATAAAAGAAATATTCTATGTTGAGAGCCGACCGTGAGATGGAAATATCATAATGTTACCATTTTTGAATTTTATGAAAAATATTTCATTAGAATATTTCATTTATGATATTTCATTAGTTTTTTTAACTATTTTATTCACCATTAAGAAATATCCTTAATTTTTACATAAAACAAACCCAAAATACACTAACAGACAAAGTATCAAATAATTCACAAATTTCTGAAACATTTAAGATATATTTTGCTAATAACAACTGCTTATTTTAAAAATTAAAGTATGATTATTGTGATATAACTTCTTTTTAAACTTGTTCTGGAGGCTTATCAGTAAACAGCTTTCTGCTTCCACTAAATAAAACACGAGTGACCTGAAATTGACCTTACATTCTGCAAGGCGTCTATTAGCCAAAACTTTACAGTGGCATTTGAGAGATTGAGAACATGACAAGGCTGGACATTACGCTAGCTAACGGCATGCTTTTAAAGCCGTCTGTTCCTACGCACCATATAATTCTTCCTCGCCATACTTTGTAGGTCTATTCCCGTCGGGTTCAGTCAGCAGATTGGCAGATAACGCAGTTCAGTCATCATTTTAAAGGAGAATAAAGTTAAAAGAACATATTGACAAACATCATTAGAAAAATCTCCATAAAACTATTTGACGTTTGACTGGCTAAATAATAATCAAAAAATCAACAAAAAACGTAGATGAATTGTGTGGTCTTATGCCAAAGAGAACTAACCCACAAAATCTTAAGAAATGAGTTCTCTAACCATGAGTACTCTTCAAAAAATCTCTATCATTTAGTCTGGTTCCCAGCTTCCTATAGTAAAAAATGTGGGAAAATTTAAACAGGTGAACTATCCCACTTCAACAGTAAGTCTTTACATACAAGTTTGCCAGAGCGAACCAGGAACCAATAGTGCTTGATAAGTTTGTTTGTTGTTGTGCCAAAGTGAACTATCAAGCAAAATGGCCGAAACTAGAAAATGCCTCGATGTAGCAAATGGCAAAAATGGCAAAAATAACTTAAACTCTTCCTGAAGAAATATTTCAAGAGGAGAGTGATGACTCAGTGAAAGACCCTGACTATATTCCAAGTGGTAAAACCCATTTTGTATCATTTATTAAAGATTTAGTAGTTTTTTAATTGGTGAGGTGGGATTTTTGTTTAAATGAATTACATAGTATTACATATAAAGAAACTTGATGATTCATAATGGTGCGATTATGATGAAGGTGTACAGACATGAAATCCTGCATTAATAACCTTTTATTTTGCTTTATCTAAAAACAATGGGTTAGTACACTATAGAAATTTACAAAATACAAAGAGAAATGGTGTTTATTATTGGGTTAGTTCACTTTTGGTACTGTAAACAAACCCATGAAAATTATTTTACCAAAATTGAAAAAATGGTTAATGGAAAGACTTCTACATGTAAATAATATTAATGAACACAAATAAATGTTTTACATCAATAATATCTGTTATTGTGAAAATTATAATTCTGCAGATTACTATAAGTTTGTTAAATTATTGTATGGGATATGAAGGATATTCAAGTTTTTTTTCTACAAATACAGAATTTATTTTCATCGAGTGGTATTTCACGAGTGGCTGTAGCCACGAGTGAAATATGATTCTTTTTCTACAACAAGATGAAAATTTATCCTGTATTAAAAGAAACAGGGCTGGGAATCAAAACTGCGTCGTATCCTACAAAATGTAAACAAACGCCGCCATCTTGAAATGAAAAACGTATGTTTTTGTTTATAACTCTTTTTGTTGGAAATGACTGAAAACAAGATATATGTATTAACACGCTACACTATTTTCCGCTTCGTTCGGTATATGTTGCTTGCACAACTATTTTGTAAAACAAAAGTTATAGCGAACTTGCAACTCGAAGCGAGGCAGAATTTTTATGAAAATGTGTGGATACGACGCAGTTCATATTGCTTTATCTATCGTTTTTTCCTTCAAATCAATTATATATTTGTTTCAGAGTTCACCATAAACTTCGAAATATAATTTTGCATCATTTACTAAAATTTTATTAAAAAGAGATGTTTATTTTCTAAGAAAATAATGATTTTTACGAAATGATACGACGCAGTTGAAATAAAATATGATACGACGCAGTTGTATTTTTGGCAATCTTTTCAACAGGGATAATTTTGGCAATATTTTTCTATTTTATGGAATAATCACTTGCGCTAGATAAAAAACTTTTCAGTTAAACATGAACGTTACCTTATTGATCATAATATCTGAAATAATTTCTTATATTTTCCTGTATGTTCAATATTATCCCTATTTTTTTCGCAAAAAAAAAAATGTAGAAATCTGTTAACTTAAATTCATTTTGGCTAGCTACGCTCTAAGTTAACTGTGGTTCTGCATGTTCTGGGTAATGACTGCTTTTTTGTGGTTTCTTTTCAAACTTTCACTATACACATTAGCTTTACTAGGGGCGAGGACCTCAGGTGCGCCTTTGTGCATTATTTCAGGCAAAATGTTGTACCTGCAGAGAACCGTCGACATTTTGAAACTAGCTTGATAGGTTTTCCACACAAAAGAATAAAAAGTCCCTGGTGGTTTTCGAATTCATAGCAGTTCAGTTCAAGTGATTTGAATTCAGTAAACATAAACAGCTCGGCCTCAGTCGGACACACCTGTCTGATTTGTTTTTTCAACAAAATTTGTTAACGTCAGCTGTACAAATAAGCAGCTTTTTTATTAACTTCTGGCGTGAAGTTTTAAGATTATAAATATTTGAAATAATTATAAAGAGAATAAAATTTAAATTTCTTATTTCGGTATTAATAGCAGAGAAATTTTCAATGTAAACAGGGGGTAATCCTCTGTGAAGTCATTTTCTGAAAACTTTTGTTTAAGTTTTCAGGCAATTCATTATCAAATAAAAATCACACTTTAGTATGAAGGTATGTTAAGATGTCATGCCTCTTCTGTTGAAAATTCGATACGATAATCTGACATTTTCTGTTCAATATTGTGAAAACTTAATAATTCTTCAATACTGTTGAAAGATCATGTCTGCCTATATCTGTATCAAATTTATCGGCGCATAGCGTAAAATACCTTTGCAAAACGGACACCTTTTTTACAAAATAATTTGTAGTTGTATCATATGTAACTCGATTTTGTAAAGGTTTTTGATGGAGAAGAATGATACTTAAGTGCAAATATAGAAAAAATATATTCCGTAGACCTTTCCTCATCGGCGATAAAGAAACGCAGGGGTAAAGTTCCGCGGCGCTGAACATAAAATGACTAAACGGAACGCATAACCTATACTTGCAAAAATATATTGTAGCTTAACCATTTATAATATAATTTAAAAAATTTAATGTTCAGTTTCAAATAATAAAGCTCATCTGTCCTCGTCGATTATTAAGAAAATGAATACAATGAAATTGGCACGTAAAAGACATAAGTAATTACGGAATTGACGGAAATTATTGCTCATTACAAGTAACAACGATAGGCATGCAATTTGCGCATTCCCGATAGCGAGAGACCTTTTCAAAATTTGTAATTTTTTCTCTTTATTTAAGAAAAAAGTCATTCCTGATTAATACAGGGTCCAGTGGAGGTTACACTGGAATATTGAATTTTGTATCAAAAATAGTAATCACTCCCATTTCGAACTCACGTGAACAATTTTATAAGGATGCTAAGGCAACAGTAAAACACGTTGTCATATGGGTGTGCGATCACATGTTTCAATGTATATTGCATTTGATACAGCTTTCCAGAATTTGTAGATGCTTATGATTAGTACTAAAATGCGACCGAAAAATGCAGCCTTAATAGAATTGTATTACATTTCCATTTTTATGAAACAATGAGTGACCTCTGCTTTTGACTTAAGTTGTAAACAAGAAATGTTGTAGGACGTTATTGGCATACCTAGCACATAATTTAAATAGTTTAACCCATATTCAGCCTGCAATGAAAATACAACTGCGTCGTATCATATTTTATTTTCAACTGCGTCGTATCATTTTGTAAAAATCATTATTTTCTTGGAAAATAAACATCTCTTTTAAATGAAAGTTAAGTAAATGATACAACATTATGTTTTGAAGTTTATGGTGAACTCTGAAAACGAGTATATAATTGATTTGATGGCAAAACGATAGATAAAGCAATATGAACTGCGTCGTATCCACACATTTTCATAAAAATTCTGCCCCGCTTCGAGTTGCAAGTTCGCTATAACTTTTGTTTTACAAAATAGTTGTGCCTGCAACATATACCGAACGAAGCGGAAAATAGTGTAGCGTGTTAATACATATATCTTGTTTTCAGTCATTTCCAACAAAAAGAGTTACAAACAAAAACATACATTTTTCGCTCCAAGATGGCGGCGTTTGTTTACATTTTAGGATACGACGCAGTTTTGATTCCCAGCCCTGAGAAGAAAACTCAAATTTTCTGTAATTATTAAAAAGAATTCCCTTTTAATTTTGTGTTTTAAGGAATTTAGGAAAAAGGTAGTCTGGCAAGACACCAGTGAAAATACGGAAAATATGTTTCATTGTAATGAAAACATAAATATTTCGAGTGAAAATACGGAAAATGAAAATGCATTTTATTTCATCAATATGTGGATGCAGCTTTATTGATTCTTCAGAATTACATCATTTATTAAGTCACCCAGGACTGAAAAAACTTGAAATGTCAAATTTTGAATTTCTTCGGTTGAATAAATCTATTGTAGTTGACTTACCACAAGTTGTCAATATCACAGAACTTAATATTGAACGAAGTACATATCTATCACCTGATCAGTGCACTTAAATGCTTTGTAAGAGCCACCTGAAGGTTTTAAAATTCTCACCTAAATGGAAGAAACCTGCTTGGTGTGTTTTCTATGAAGCTTATCAACATATTGAATTCGGATTGGATTTTCAAGCAGTGTATATGTGTCAGACAAATGGATTCCGATCTCAAAGATTTAAAAACATGATTAATAAAGTGCCATTATGGGATACCTGGGACAGTGATGAATCAGATGATTTGAATTAATGTTGTACAGTTTCAATTGTTCTTATAGTTTTTTTTAAACTTCAATAGCTTGGATTAGTTCACTTTGGCATATGAACATGTGATGTTACTTATACACAAATGCCAGAATGAACTATTCCACAAAATCATGGTTTTAAAAAAAGCCGCATAAGCAGTATCAAATAAACAGTTGAGAAACAATTCTTCTTTGTCTATATGTTATGTTGTAACAGTAAAATATTGTCTCCCTGAAATATATTTTGTTGGGGGATTTGGAAACCTTCAGTGGCAATTTTCTGAAAATCAGAAGTATAAGGGTTAGTCCCCTCTGGCATCAGACCACTCAATTGTGACGTGTTTTCAGACGTCTTTAGTGACGTCATATTCAACGTCGTTTCTATAAACAGAACGTCACTGTTTACTTTCGTCTCTGACAAGCAAATAACTCAGCTAGCATTATATTATTCTATTCTTACTTCAAATTAAAATAAGAATGGGTACATGTCTTGGAAAGAAAAAACCAAAACGGAACTCTGTTTGTCCGTCTACGGAATACGGAAATAAATCTAGAAGAGCAAAATGTAAAGCTCCGGAAGATATGATCAAAGATCTAGAAGAAGGTACGGAAGTTAATTATATAATTTTAATCTTGGAGATTATAGAAGAAAATGTTGAAGTATTTATCTGTTTATTACTTTAGTTACGGCATATAGAAAAATATAGCTATAATTATACTGTGATGATGTATGATAAACACTTTGTAATATATATATATATATTTTAATTTCACACATTATAGAATGTAACCAATGAACTTCCAGCATTTGCACCACGTGATGTTAAAATTTAATTTCATAAAATGGATCATATCATATTAACTTTTCATCGCTTTCATTTCTCGGATCGCAAAATCCGTATGTACCCTATCTAGCATCATTTTCATTTTCTGTTCCAAAAATCAAACCCAAGTCCATATTGTTCTATATCTATAGTCGTTTTTATTTTCCGTGCCTAAAATTTAATTTTTTCATATCAAATCAAATTATATATCCTCGAAGTATTTGTAGCTTTTATAATTATAATACAAAAAATACGTTGTTGATTTTAATTCATTTTCTTAATTTTGATGTGTGTTTCTCCTTAAGAATTGGTAATGTGAATTAAAGAATCAATATAGAGAATAATAGGTTGGTGCCGTGGATTGAGAAAGTTTATCTGGCGAGGCGGAGGAATTTATTGGGTGAGCCGAAGGCGAACCCAATAAATTCCGGAGCAGAGCCAGATAAACTTTCTCCATCCACGGCACCAATCTATTATTCTATTTATCCTGTCACCGTTTTTTTTAAAGAATTTTATTAGGCAAACAACCTTTAATCACACTATCGGAAATGTTTTATATAAACAAAGAAGGCCCTAATGTTTCTACACACCAATGCACTCGCCGTTCTTATAACCTCCCTGTGTATTTACAATTGATGGCGCCATTTTGTTTGAAAAATTTAATGAATAAAAACACTTTTTTGTCAAATTTTGTAATAAAAACTAACTATCTAGAATGAAAGAAAATTGTATAACTAAGAAAATGATTCCAAACACCAATATCTTTAATACAGTCGTTAGCGCTGTACAGACGTTTAAATTGTTGTTTACGTGACGTCACAATGTATTGCCAAACAGCACGTGCAAAACAATCAAATCAAGTACGCTATTCTAAAATGTCGCAAACAGTTAAGTTTTACATTTATTTCACTTTTAATAATTTTTATTTCGCTTGAAAAATTATAGAGTAAAATAAAATAAACAAACAAAGTTTTATCAACGTTTCCAAAATTCGTTATTCTACACACAGAAGATTTAACGACAGTTTTTATATTTTTTCTTGAAAAGTAGTCCGGCAAACATGCATACCACGTGATCAAGTGCCGTAGATCAGTAAAAATATACGGCACCTTGTTATCGGGCCGAAATTGAGACAAGTGACAGGATAAATACATGTACATTGTTTAGTATCATACTGATGGAAAAAAGGACACAACGTTTTTTGAACGAATAGCAGTGTATTCATTCGTTCATTAAAATCAAGTATTGAATTTCAACTCTGTATAAGAACCTCATATCAGGGACAAAATAAGACATATACCGTCAACATTTATTGTATTTACGATAGAAAGCAACAAAGGAACTGTCGGTCTTTGGTACTACTTTAACTGTTAAAAGCTTGAGTACATCTGAATCTTTTAATGTCAAACATGTTATTGCAGTATTATATTTATATATATTGTAGCAAATGCAGAAGATTCTAAACTAGCCACAGCTGGCGTTTCATTCACTGTGGATTTCCAGGAAGGGGACCCAACAAGAATGCCTTCAAGACTAGCCGACAGGCTTAACGGGACTGTCTCACCAACCATGGACAAAAATGAGGATATCATTTGTTTGTGGCCGATTGTTTTAACGAAATTTGTTTT
>NW_026859370.1:0-44781 GCF_026571515.1 Ruditapes philippinarum | reverse complement strand
AAGGTTTTTTTTAGCTGGGGAACACAGATATAGGCAAAACATGTTTTTCAACAGTAGTGAAGAATTTTTAAACAATATTGAAAAAAATTTTGGGTTTAGATTTTTGCAATCAAATTTTAAAACAGACTAGAACATGACATTTAAAAATACCTAAATTAAAAAAATGTGTTTTTTAAATTTGATAATAAATTGCCTAAAAACTTAAAAAAAAGTTTTCAGAAAATGACTTCAAAAAGAGGAAATCCCCCGGGTTTAAAATTGAAAATTTTTTCTGTTAGTCTACCAAAATAAGTTTTTAAAAATGTTATTTTTTTAAATTAATTTCAAATTTTTAAAAATCAAAAACTTCAGGGCAGAAGTTAAAAAAAAACCCTACTTTTTTTACAGTGTCAGACCTTTAACAAATTTGTTGAAAAAACAAATCAGACAGGTTTTCCCAAAACCGCCCCCCGAGCTGGTTTTTTTTAACGGGAATTCAAATCATTGAACTGAACTGAAAATTAAAAACCCCCGGGGAAATTTTTTATTCTTTCATGGGGGAAAAACCCAAATAAGCTTTTTCAAAATGTCGAGGGTTTGCCTAAAAATAATGCAAAAAAGGGGGCCCCTGGGTTCCCCCGTAGTGAAGCTAAGTGTAGATAAAAAGTTTAAAAGGACGAAAAAAAAAAGGAGGCTTTTCCCCGGAACATGAAAGAACCACATTTAACTTGAGCGTGCTGGGCCAAAAAATAAATTTTCAAGTTCATAGATTTCAAAACTTTTTTTTTTGCGAAAAGAATTAGGGGATAACTTTGGAAAAATACGGGGAAAATAAAAAAATTTAATTTTCAGATTTATGATTAATTGGGTTAATGTTAGTTTAACTGAAAAGAAGTTTCCGAAAAATGTAAATTTTCAAATTAATGTTAAAAACCTGGACATGAAAAAATTTTATTTTATAATCAAAAGCAACAAAGCATTGCTATAAAAGAAAAGGGATCTTTTTTTTTTTATCTGGGCCAAGTGTTTAAACCCCAATAAAATAAAAATAAATTCCCAAAATTTAAATCCCTTTTTGAAAAGCGGGGCCAAAAAAAAAAACTGCGTTGTAATTTTTTCTTTTCACTGCGTCGTATATTGTCGAAAAAAATCATTATTTTCTTAAAAAATAAACACTTTTTTTAATGAAGATTAGTAAATAAATTAAAAAATTATTTTTTAAAATTTTATGGTGAACTCGGAAAAAAAAATATATAATTGTTTAAAAGGGAAAAAACGAAAAAGATAAACAATATAACGGCTCGATCCACACATTTTCAAAAAAAAATCTGCCCGTTTCGAGTTGCAAGTTCGCTATAACTTTTTTTTTTAAACAAAATATTTTGGGGAAGAAACTTTAACCGAACGAAGGGGAAAAAATTGAGCGTTTAAAAAATATTTCGGGTTTTAAAAGTCTTTTTCCAAAAAAAAAAGGGTTATAAAACAAAAACATCCCTTTTTTGGGTTAAAAGATGGCGGCGTTTGTTTAAAATTTTGTGGGGATCGACGCAGTTTTGTTTCCCAGCCCGATTTGGAACTCTCCAGGAACAAATGGTTGGGAAAACCCCCCTAAAAGCCTAAATACTTTTGGGGAAAAGGCGAAAAAAAATTAAAAAACAAACAAAAATGGAAATTAAGAACACAATTATGTAAAAAAGACTGAAAAAAAATAATGATTTTTGCTTGTGGAGAAGAAACGAAAAACTTTAAAAGGAAAATCCCAATTTTTCCCACGGTGATTACTTCTTTTAAAAACCCAGGAGAACTTTAAAATTGCTTCAAATTTGTAATTAGTATATTACACGACTAAATTTTATTTTTCTACCGGGAAAAAGAAATGAAATGAAGGAAAAAAGGGTTAATTTTTTTAAAGGGAAATTTGGAAGTGAAAGGAGTTCCATTGAGGTAAAATTTAGCCAAAAAAACAAAAAAATTTAAAAAATTTTTACATAGAAAAAGAAAAAGCCTTTTCCATTTTTTTTCGATTTTTCCAAAGGGCTTTGAAAACGTTTTTAAATTTTAAGACTTTTTGAAACAAGAAAAATGTACCGAAAAATGATAAGGGGAAAGAATGATTTAAAAATTTTCACAAACAGGTTATTGGTTTGACAAATAAAAGGATAAAAATCTAAAGACTTTTAAAAGCCCCGTAAGGGCCCAAAAACCCCGCAGGGGCCCCTTTAAGGGCCGTAGCTATTTTAAAAGGGGTTTTAAGAAAAAAACTTTGGTAAAAGGTATTTTTAAAATGAACTCTTTTAATTTTTATACTGCATAAAAAAAGTCTTTCTTAAAAAATGTTTCCATTTTTAAAAAATAAAATGGGAAACTTTCCTAAAAATTTTGACATTTTACTTAGTTTATAAAACACCCCCATCCCTTAGGGCTTTAAATAAAAAAAAAAGGGAAATGTCTAAAATGGGAAAATTGTAATTTTCTTTAAAAAAAATTGGTTTTTACCCCGGTAAATTTCGACATTTTAAATCCATTAGCTTAAAATTGTTTTTTAGAAAAATTTTTAAAATTCTAAAAATCTTTTAAAAAAGGGGATATGAAAGCCCTTATCAAATATAAAGTTAGCTATGTTTTCATTTTTTTAGATTGACCTGTATTTAAATAAAAATAAAAAAATTTTGTCGTTATGTGAAAATTTTAGGGGGAAATGATTCCCTATTTTAGTTAAAAACTAATTATCCTGTTTTATAAATATGAAGTTTCCACTGTACTCCTTCTTGCGATCCTATGGGGGGGGGACAACTTAAAAACAACAGGGGGAAAATTTTTTTTAAATCTAAAAACTTTGGGAAAAAGTTTTATTGATTTTTCCTAACAACAGTCTAATTTTCCCCAAGATTTTAAAAACGTGCAATACAATTTAAAAAGGGGGTCATTTAAAAATTACATGTTGGTTGGTAAAAGTTGGTTTTGAAAGGGATGGGGAACAAAACCCCCCCCCCGGAAAGAAAAACCCCCCATCAAAAATTTGGACAAGGGTGGACAAAAAGCCCCCCAGGGGAAAATTTCAACCATAGGACAAAAACCCCCAAAAATAAAAAAATAAAAAGGTGGGAACAAAAGCCCCCCCCACCAAAAGTCATAAATTTTTTACAAAAAATTATGTATTAAAAGGGGTTGGGTTTTTTTTTTAATGTGTTTAAAAGATATGTTTTGGAATTCAATGAAAGGTGAAAATAGGCTAAGGATATTTCTATTTTTTGGCAAAAAAGTAAAAATTAAAAAATTTTTACAAAACTTCTCTGCCCCTTTTTTTGTTGGTATAATGAAAACCCTATAAATTTTTGGTTATCCCAATGCTTTTGGGCTTTTTTTAATTAAAATTTTTTTGTTAAAAAAATAAATTTTGGGTTATATTTCAATATAAACTTAAAAAAAACAAAAAATTAAAACAAATTCTTTATTTTTTAAATTTTTAAAAATTTTGTGTAAAATTTTTAAAAATGAAATTTTGGGGGGCCTGGCGGGGTGAAAAAAAAATGGGGGGGGGGGTTTTGGGGTCCAACCTTAATTTTGATGGGGGGGGGGGGGGGCTTTTTCCCTATTTTGAAATTCATGGGGGGTTTTTTCCCCTTTTTTTTTAAAAAGGGGGGGGGTTTCCCGCCCCGGGGGGGGCTTTTGCCCTTTCCCATTCTTTTTGGTAAAAAAGGGGGCTTAAAATTTGTTTTGGTGATTTTGCCCCGCCCCTTAAAAAAATAAACCCCACAAAAAAAAATTTTCGTTTCCCCGGGAATGTTTTGGTATTTTTTTCGGGGGGAAAAAGGTATTTTTTAGTTACTGGGTTAACTCCCCGGGGAACGAGGGTTGGGGAAAAAACACCCCCCTTTTTTTTAACTGAAAAAATTTAATTCCAATTTAATTTCACTCTAGTTTTGACGGGTTTTCTCGCCCTTATTTAATGAACAAATTCTTTTTGATGAATTTCGAGACTTTCCGAGGGGCAAATTTTTTAACGCGAGTTTTCTTTGAAAAGGGGACAAAAAAAAATTGTGATTGAAAAAAAATAAATGTAGTTAAAATGGTATTTTTCTGTCAACATCAAAAAATGGCTCATGACGTTCGGGTTTTTTTGAAATCAAATTTGTGTATACGCTTCATAAAGCCCCCTTTTGTCAGCGCAAATTTTTTTCACTGCGCCGGGTTAATCCCGTTTGAAAATGGTTTTAAATTGGGTTTGGAACGTATTCAAATTACAATAAGGAAATAAAGTTTTTTCCCGATTTAAAAGGGTTGGAAAATAAAAAAAAAAGAAATTTTTTAATTTCATAGTTTTGGAAAATTTTTAAGGTAGGTTTAGGCAGAAAAAAATTTGGTGCAATAAAAATTGGGGTTCCCCCAAATTTAAATTTTTGGAATTGACGCAAAAAATTTTAATTTTTAAAAGAAAAATTTGGGAATAACGTGTAAACATTCCCATTTTTTGGCCCACTCGCTTTTAATATGAAATTTATTTTTCATTTTTTTAAATCAAGGACTGAAAAAATTAAAAAAGAAAATTTTAAACAAAATTTTTAAACTAAATCAGACAACCCCTGAAATAAATTTATTTGAGTTTGGGAAAAACCCCCAAGGAATGTGCTCAAAATTGAAATTTGGCTCCAATATGTTAAGGAGATCCAAGCATAAAAAAAAAAATTGAAACAAAATTTAGGATCACTTTCAAAAAAGCAATCTATATTTTTTCCTTTGTGTATCATTTGTAAAAAAAACTATTACCAAAATAGAATTTTTTTAAAAGGACGATTACAATAACATAGTATCCATATAGAAAGAGAAAAGGACATTCTTGCATATGAAAGGAGCCACTGAAAATAGCGAGAGACTAATGGTGGGTCTAGGCCTTGCTTATTATTGATTTATTGAAATATCGATATTTACTGCAATCAGCCCTCCCTTTCTCGTGATGCCGTCTGACCGTTGAATTTAATTAGACTTAAATATTCACCTCGACTAGCACTTTCTGCTTAAAAGGGGAGTAATTGCTGATAGCGTGTTTGGTATGAGCTGTATAATAAAGTTCATGATAAACTAATTGTGAAAAAGATCCAAAGAAACTTTGCAGTATTTATTTAACCACTATCAAGGTGCATCTTCTTGTATTAACTTATCTATATGGTTCACTTCATTGCGCGATAGTCACAAAGTTAATGACGGCGTCACTCGCCGTCTTTGACTTATTTTGATGCCATTGCCCTTGAATGGTTTATAAAGAATTTTTTGTTCCTAACTAAATCTTAACTGCATTGAGCGACATGCATCCTTTTCCTATAATGTTTTTTGCGCTTGGAAGGCACTACCTCTAATAAACTTTATATCATGAGTAGAAAAACAAGAAAAGTAAAAAAAAATAAAATCGACATTACTTGCAATAATTTTCCATATTCAAGATCCCGAGAAAAATAACAATAACGTTAATAATCGACTTATTTGATAAAAAATACAAAAATCCATCTTTGGCATTGTCCATTAAAAATGCTGATGACACGGCGGTTAGCGGTACATACTGGCGCTTCTCCAAAAGTATTTACAGCAATTGGTTTTTCTGTGTCTTTGCGTCATCCAAACTCATGCGAGAATACCCGACATACTTTGGATCGTCGACCCCCTATTACCATAACACCACCGTATACATCCACCACACGTCTATACCGACGGTTGCGCGAGTCGGTGGAATTTAATTTGTGATAGAGAAAGCCCACTACCCTAAAATGAAAACTTTTACTTCCAATAAATTTCATTATTTTGATTTTACAATGCGAAAAAAAAACAGATTATAAATGCTATCAACTCGGACTATTACCTGTAGAATAGATCATTTCTGGGGCGGTGTGGTCATCGAGGTGGTGTTTCCCTTCAGACAATGTTCTCGGCCCATATTCTGTAACCAGAAAAATCTTCGATGATCGCACAAGGACATGGATATTATCCACATAACCACAGTCTACCCGCACAATTAACTTGTGGAATCTTAAGTTGATACAATATTTATGAATGTAAACATCTATCTATAGAACACTATACCGGCTCCACTTATTGCCAACGCAAAGACTTTACAAAGTTCAATACTTCGGGTTCTGCATTGTCCAAATAATCCATATCCTTTATAAGTAGAATCATACAGAGAATAACTATCCGCTCTGCGTCCAATATTTTCATGTACTCGACGGCCTTATTAATAATTTCTTAATCGCTATGCATATGCCTAGTAAGAGTACTGTCTATTGTGGTTGAATCATAAACACTAAACCTTATGCATACTATTGAACTGTCAGAACAAAGACTAACGAAGCCTTAATGTCTCTTAACATTAGCATCAGTTCAATGATTTTAGTATTTGTAAAGATAAGGTTTCTTATCACATTAATGAATCTCTTCGGACATATGGTTGTGTCTTAGGCCAGATTTGCAATTCTTTACAGGAAGAGGAATTAACTCTTATCTTGACTAATAAGATGCAAAGGATAGAGTTGATTTTCCGTTATTTTCTTCAGGAGACGTACCTCTATCTAACTGTAGAGTGATTTTCCCTATGGTCTTACGCCAAAGTTTGTCATCTTTCGACGGATATTATACTCTATAATTCAGTGGGAAATTTACTCTATGACTGAACTAAATAATGGAAAAAAGGTAAGAGATGTTTCCCTTCTTGTTCAACATCCGTTTTAATAATATTTCAGTGGCAGCTTAACTTCTATTTAAATTAAATTATGAAAGAATAAGAGTGATTTCCTATATTTGATTATATTACGCGATTTGCTGATTATTTATGAGAGAATATTACCTCTAATACTAAAGGTAATGAAATGGTGAGAGTGTTTTGCACCTTTGCCCGATAACGCCATTTAAAATATTTTGCATGAGCAACTGGATAAATCTCTGACAATAAATAATGGAGAAGAGTATGCAGTGATTTCCTGGATTCTACGCCATTTGCTACATGTTTCCAGGGAAGGGTACTGTAATTAACTTAATAGTGAAAGGTAAGAATGGTTTCCCTTTGGATCCCAACGCCATTTGTAATTTTCAGGGGAAGTTACTCTATCTGATTCTATCAAGGGAGGATACTCTGAGTTAATTATCAAAGGTAAGAGTGATTTCCCTTTGGTTTCTTACGCCATTTGCAATTTTTTACAGGAGGTTACTCTATCTGAATTAAAATAGAAAGTAAGAGATATTTTCCTTTGTTTCTCAGGGGAGGTACTCTTCCTGGCATCCTAATAACTTGATAAGGGTAAAGATTGCATTTCTCTTGTAGTTACAGGAGGTTACTCTATCGATTAAATAAAGTTAAAGAAACGGCGTGATTTCCCCTTTGTTTCCTCCAGGGAGGATTACTTCTATCTGACTATAATTTAAGGTAGAGTGCATTCCCTTTGTTTTTTTTCAGGGAGGTATACTCTAAGTTCTGGACTTAATAAAAAAGGTTAGTGTGATTCCCTTTGTTTTCTTCAGAGAGGTACTCTATACGACGTTTTATAATTTAAAGGTTACGACATGATTTCCCTCTTGCATTTTTCAGGGGAGGCTTTACAAATCCTATCTGCTTTATAATCTTGAGGTTAGATGGTGATTTCCCTTTTTTCAGGTGAGATTACTCATTATTGAAACTTAATAATTTAAGGATAAAAGTGATCTCCACTCTTTTCAGGAGAGGATGTACTCTAATCTTGTACTTATTCATGAAAGGTATAGCGTGATAATTCCCTTTGTTTTCTTCAAGGGAGATACTCTTTTCTGAGACTTAATTAAAGAAAGGTATAGAGTAGATCTGTTTCAGGGGCAGGTAGCTCAATATCTGTACTTATTAATAGAAGAGTCTAGAGTGATTTCCCTTTGATTTTCTTCAAGGGAGGAGTTACTCTATCCTGGCCATAATAATGAAAAGTTTAGAGTGATATTTCCCTTGTTTTTTCAGGAGAATACTCTATCGTGAACCTTAATAATTTAAGGAAGAGTAGATTTCCCTTTTTCAGGGGAGGTTACTCTATCTGAACTTATTCATGAAAGGTTAGAGTGATTCCACTTTTTTCAGGGGAGGTTACTGTCTATTACATGAAATGTTAAGAGTGATTTCCCTTTGTTTTCTTCAAGGAGGTTACTCTATCTGACTTAATAATGAAAATGTTAGAGGTGATTTCCCTTGTGTTTCTTCAAGGGAGGTACTCTATCTGACTTAATAATGAAATGTTTAGAGTGATTTCCCTTTGTTTCTTCAAGGGAGGTTACTCTATCTGACTTAATAATGAAATGTTAGAGTGATTTCCCTTGTTTCCTCAGGGAGTGTTACTCAATCTGACTTAATAAGAAAGTTAGAGTGATTTCCCTTTTTTCAGGGGAGGTTACTCTATCTGACTTATTCATGAAAGGTCAGAGTGATTTCCCTTTGTTTTCTTCAAGGGAGGTTACTCTATCTGGCTTAATAATGAAAGTTAGTAGTGATTTCCCTTTTTTTCAGGGGCAGGTTACTGTCTTAACACATGAAATGTTAGAGTGATTTTCCCTTTGTTTTCTTCAAGGGAGGTTACTCTATCTGACTTAATAATGAAATGTTAGAGTGATTTCCCTTTGTTTTTCCTCAGGGAGGTTACTCAATCTGACTTAATTAAGAAAGGTTAGAGTGATTTCCCTTTTTTCAGGGAGGTTACTCTATCTGACTTAATAATTTAAGGTAAGAGGTGATTTCCCTTTTTTCAGGGGAGGTTACTCTATCTGTCTTATTCATGAAAGGTTAGAGTGATTCCCTTTGTTTTCTTCAAGGAAGGTTACTCTATCTGGCTTAATAATGAAAGTTTAGAAGTGATTTCTACTTTGTTTTTTCAGGGAGGTACTCTATCTGACTTAATAATTTAACGGTAAGAGTGATTTCCCTTTGTTTTTCAGGGAGGTTACTCTATCCTGAACTTAATAATTTAAAGGTAAGAGTGATTTCCCTTTGTTTTTTCAAGGGAGGTTACTCTATCTGACTTAATAATTTAAGGTAAGAGTGTTATTCACTTTGTTTTTCAGGATGTGTTACTCTATCTGACTTATTCATGAAAGGTTAGAGTGATTTCCCTTTGTTTCTTCAAGGGAGGTTACTCTATCTGACTTAATAATGAAATGATTAGAGTGATTTCCCTTGTGTTTTCCTCAGGGGAGGTTACTCAATTCTGACTTAATTAAGAAAGGTTAGAGTGATTTCCCTTTGTTTTCTTCAAGGGAGGTTACTCTATCTGCTTAATAATGAAAAGCAGTTAGAGTGATTTCCCTTTGTTTTTTCAGGGAGGTTACTCTATCTGACTTAATAATTTAAGGTAAGAGTGATTTCCCTTTGTTTTCCTCAGGGGTTACTCAATCGTGACGTAATTAAGAAAGGCTTAGAGTGATTTCCCTTTTTTCAGGGGAGGTTAACTCAATATCTGACTTAAATAATTTAAGGTAAGAGTGATTTCCCTTTTTCAGGGAGGTTACTCTATCTGTCTTATTCATGAAAGGTATAGAGTGATTTCACCTTTGTTTTCTTCAAGGGAGGTTACTCTATCTGGCTTAATAATGAAAGGTTAGAGTGATTTCCCTTGTTATTTCAGGGAGGTTACTCTATCTGACTTAATAATTTTAAGGTAAGAGTGATTTCCCTTTGTTTTTTCAGGGGAGGTTACTCTATCTGACTTAATAATTTAAGGTAAGAGTGATTTTCCTTTGTTTTTTCAAGGGAGGTTACTCTATCTGGACTTAATAATTTAAGGTAAGAGTGATTTCCCTTTTTTACAGGGAGGTTTACTCTGTTCTTATTCATGAAATGTTAGAGTGATTTCCCTTTGTTTTCTTTCAGAGGGAGTTACTAACTTTCTGGATTAATAATTAAGGGTTAGAGTGGTTTCCCTTTGTTTTCTTCAGGGAGGATAACTCTATCTGACTTAATAATGAAATGTTAGAGTGATTTCCCTTTATGTTTTCCTCAGGGGAGGTTACTCAATCTGAATTAATTAAGAAAGGTTAGAGTGATTTTCCCTTTTTTCAGGGAGGTTGCTGTATCTGACTTAATAATGAAAGGTTAGAGTGATTTTACCTTTGTTTTCTTCAAAGGGGAAGTTACTCTATCTGACTTAATAATGAAGGGTAGAGAGTGATTTCCCTTTGCTTTCTCACTCGATTTGCAATTCTGTGCGAGGTACAACATCAGACATAGACATAATTTGAAGGTTAGATGTCTTTACCGCCCACTTACACAAATTTGTATTTATTTCGGGGGTGGTTACTCTGACAAATAATTAGTATAAGTAATCTATATAATTGAGGGATAAGATAAAACTTAACAGCGTAGAAAAATCCTTTTTAATATCCAAGTACTAATTATTAATCCGGTTTTATTTTTTTCAGAATAATTATGCCAATACAAAAATACCTTGTTACAAAAATCAAATAGAATAATACAATCACTGCATAAAAGACTCAAGAACTGTTGCATGATACAATATTAGAGAATATGAAGTTAGGTGCTTACAAAGTTGTGGTTCTAGGAACTACAAATCTAAGTTAAGATACATTCAAAGAGTTGTTACGAGACTCGAAGCGATGGTAAGATATAAGTAATTGTACCAGACGCAAAACTAAAGTTAAAAGCTGTTTTCAAGATAATTGTCCAGACTCAAACTAAATAATTTGAAATTAATTGAATTCAGACACAATACTAAGTAAGAGTAATCAAGTATTCATTCAAGAACCGCAACTACAGTTTAGATATCAAGTATGTATCCACACTCAAACTAAAGAATATTAGATTATTGTTCCACTCAAACTACGTTAAAGAATGTTTCAGATAGTATTCTTCAAGACTGCAAACTGATAATAACTTCTACAGTTTATTATGAGACTCAAACATAAGTTAAGACTCACAAATTAAGCGTAATGATATTATCAAGTGTTGTTCCAACACTTAGCTAAAGAGTTAAGATAAATTACAAGTGTGTATCGCAGACTCCAACCCCAGTTAAAATAATTCAATTATTATTCGAACGCGAGAACAAAGTTAGAACAAAGAGATTTTAAGTAAAGATATTTCAAGTGTTGTTTTAGGACACAAGCTAAGTAAATGAAATTTCAAAGTGTTGTTCCAGACTCAAATTCAGTCTAAAATATTTCAAGTATTCTCTCAAGACTCAAACTCAGATAAGATATTTCTAGTGTTGTTTACAGGATCAAAACTAAGTTTAGATATTTCAATTTTTTATTCCAGACTTAAACTAAGTTAAGACTCAAATTAAGTAAGGAAGTATCAAGTGTTGTTCCAGACAAAAGTCTTAAGTTAAGAAATTTAAAATGTTGTTCCAGACTCAAACTCAGTTAAAATTATTTTCCAAGTATTGTTCTAGACTCAAACTCAGTTAAGATATTTCAAAAGTATTGTTCAAAAACTCAAACTCAGTTAAGGATGTTTCAAGTATTGTCCAGACAACAAGCATAAGTTAACAAATTTCAAGTATTGTCCCAGACTAAAACACAGTTAAGATGTTTCAAGTATTCTATAAAGACTCAAAATAAGAAGAATATTCAAGTATGTTCAAGACTCCAGACTAAGTAAAAGAAAATTTAATGAATTGTCCTCTCAAACTAAGCTTAAATTATTTCAAGTGTTGTTCCAGACTCAAACTCACGTTAAGATAGTTTGCAATATTTCTAATCAACTCCAAACTAAAGTGCAAGATGTATTCAAGATGATTGTTGAGACACCAAAGTCTAAGTTAAGATATTTAGAGAGAGTATTGAGTCTCAAGACTTAAGCTTAGAAATAGAGATATTGTCAACTATTTTACAGAGGCTTGAAGGCGTAATTGTAAATTTCCAGTTCATCGTACTCAGGCCTACAAACTCTAAGTATTAATCAAATATAAGAAAAGATATATTCCCAATGGTTTTGAGTTGCCAGATCACAAATATTAGTGAGCATAATCTGTGTTTCCAGACTCAAAAAGCTGTCAGTTAAACTGTTTTCAAGTAACTCTGTAATCCGGATCAAGTAATTAAAGACTATTTCAAGTATGTGTGTCCCTGACTTCAAACTCAGTTAATGATGTTTCAAGTATAACTTCGAAGACTCAACCCCTTACGTTAAGCATACTCCATTCACGAGTATGTTGTTCCAGACTCCAAACTATAGTTTTAGGAATTTCAATTATGCAGCCCAGACTAATAAACTAAGTATAAGCCTCAAATTATAGTCAAGGAAGAGTATTAATCAAATGTTGTTCCAGACAAGCAAGCTAAGTTAAGAAGAGTCTCAAATGTGATGTTGCCAGACTCAAGTTACTCACGTTAAAATTTTCAAAAATATTGTTCCAGAATATCACGAACAATATAGTTAAGATATTTCTAAAGTTTTTGTTCTCCAGACTCAACTCAGTGCTATAGAATTATTTTCATATTGATGTGTTCCAAGCTCAAATCGAGTATAACATGTGCTTTCAAAATATTGTTTCAAGACACAAGCTAAGTTAAGGAGTATTTCAAGTGTGTTGTCCAGAACTCAACTCAAGTATTCTCTGTTGTCTAACAAGTATTCTTAAAGACTCAAAACTAAGTTAGATAGCTTCATGTATTGTTCCAGATTCAAACTAAGTTAGAATAGTTCATTGATTGTTCCAGACTCAAAAAATAATGTAAAACAAGTATTTCAAGTATTGTTGCAAGACTCGAAAATAAGTTAAGATAGTTCAAGTGTTGTTCCAGACACAATCTAAGTTAAAATATATTGCAAAAATATTGATTCAGACTCAACTAAGTCAAGACATTTCCAAGTATTGTTCCAGACTCAAACTAAGTTAGTAGATATTTCAAGTATTGTTCCAGACTCAAACTTAGTCTCAAGATATTTCAAACGTTTTGGTGTATCATGTAGTCTGCATATCGCTGTATAGGATAAGATATTTCAAGTACTTTTCCAGACTTAAGCTTGAATTTTAGATATCTTCTTAATATTGCTTCCAGACTGCAAAACTACAGTTAAGATATTTCACAGTTTAAGTCTGTTCAAACTCAAACTTTGTTAGGATATTTTAATATTGTTAAAGGACACAATAGATATTTCAATTTATTCTTCATTAACATACAACTTATGTAAGATAATTTTAAGTTTTGTTCCAGGCTCAAACTAGTTAAGATATTTAAAAGTATTTCCAGACACGTATTTTAAAA
The DNA here is from genome assembly GCF_026571515.1 of Ruditapes philippinarum. Taxonomy (NCBI): domain Eukaryota; kingdom Metazoa; phylum Mollusca; class Bivalvia; order Venerida; family Veneridae; genus Ruditapes; species Ruditapes philippinarum. The sequence continues at coordinate 31,581 of NW_026859370.1, read as the reverse complement.
TTTTAAGTAGTGGTCTTCAATCTAGAACTAAGTTTGTTGTTCAAATTAATGTACGTTATAGTAAAGCAGTTCCAACGAAACAAATTGATTCATTTTTCCCAAATATAAACAAATATATTAATGTTTCAAAAACTTATGAAAGGACATCGTTAGAATTATTTTAGAAATTTTAAGGAGTGTTGAGATATTTTAAATATTGTCCAGAACTGAAATCGATTTTTAAATCTGTTTAACGAAATATTTACAACGAAAGAAGTTTCACAAGATACAAGATATATTAAAATGATCAAATGTTGTTCTTTAGAATATTCCAGATATATAAACTAGTATACAAAAATTTTAATGGGTTTACCCTCTGTTTACCCCTGTGACACAAATCATACCAACTATTTTAATAATTCGTTAAAAAATCGTGATTCTATAAGTAAAGATACTAGGTCTATAAGTATTTATCATATTTTTATATGTACTAAGTGAAAAAGATTCTAAATCAAAGCACTAATCCACTAAATCTCACCCTAATATATTGGTTGAAATATTTTACAAGTTCTGTAATACTTGTAAAAAAAGGCAAGCTATAGTGTATTCCTTTAAACTTTGTTTTGATCGTTAAATTTAAATATTGGCGAGAGACATTTGTAAAAGAAAGTATGACCAAAGGGAGACCACTGTTGCCTTCAATAATAAAGTAACGAGTGTAAACCTACCCCTGAAAATTGAAATTGGACGTCAAAGACCAAACAGGCGACTACTTCTCCCTATTGATAATTAAACATTCACCGCCTTTTGCCGAGCTAAATTTTCACAACCAACATGTTATACTTTGATTGAATTACATGTTGTGTGGAAAGATTATTACATAAGCCCGGCCCAAAAGTAGCATTCTATGAATAAGGTCATTTTCCCACAAAGTAGTTTAATGTTTAAACTTACCGAAGATGTCTGTAAGAGTTATCAGTTAAAAAAAAAAGAACAAGTGGTTAATGGAGTGTAAACTGACGGGAAAATGACTTTTTTATCATTTAATACTTGTTTTAATGAAGAGAAGTCTCCTTTGGTCCGTTTTTATCATTTGAATTTTCAGGGGAGAAAAACTTGTATTTAAAAACAAGTAGCCTCTTATTCGCTTGATGTAATTTGCAAAACAATAAATAAATAAATAAATAAATAAATAAATAAATAAATAAATAAATGAATAAATAAATATTAAATAAATAAATAAATAAATAAATAAATAAATAAATAAATAAATAAATAAATAAATAAAAATAAAGAAAGAAAGAAAGAAAGAAAGAAAGAAATAAAGAAATAAATAAATAAGTAAATAAATTTAAAAATAAAATAAAAATTACAACAAGCAAGTAAAGTTAAAAAATTGATAGAATTACGTATCAAAAGTGAACAAAAAAAGCTAAATGATGCTAGCCCCCACCCCCTATTTTTAGCTTTTGTTCAGATATCATTTAAATATATTGTGGTGGAAAAACAAACAAACAACTAATAATAAAAAAATTCAACAACAAAAAAACCAAGCAAAACGCATGCATCGTCGGATACCCACGGTTGATTAACATGTAATTAATCAGTGTCTATCCGGCGATGAAACGCACGAGGATATGCTTGGAAATGAAAATGATAAAGTAACCTTGTTGTGACTCCTTATTTAAAGCATTTAAAAGAAAAAAAAATGAAACAAATGATACTTCAAAATATAAAGGAACACATTATATCATGTATATGGTTGATAATATTATCGGAGGGCGGACTTGTCCAGCTTCCGTTTCTGAATACGGTCATTCTCAATTAAGGAAATATAACTTGAATAAATCAAATTTGAAATTGGGTCAGCCAAACGGTTTTGAACCTGGTCAATCGGAACGGACGTGCAGGTTGGCCTGGCTGCATACTGGTGTGGCAAAAGATCTGGTCACTTTTAGGTCAAGCATGTTATAGGTAAACAACTAATTGGTCACTTGTGACAATATTTATTCTTTCATTACATTTCTTGTTACCTTATTTCAATTTGTTTTTATTTTCATTTATTTATTTATTTTATTTTATTGTTTTTATTATATTTTATTTCGTTATTTTTGTTTTCATTTTATTTCATTATTGTTTATTTCATTTCATTTTGTTGTTTTTGTTTTATTTCATTCATATTGTTATTTCATTCTTTTTATTTCATTATTGTTCTTCTGGTCGTTATTACAATTATTCTAACATTTTATTTCATTTTTTCATCATTGCATGTTTTTGAATGATGAAATATTTCATCGTTGGAGTTTTCAATATGTTTCATTATTGTTGATTTTGGTGGTAGTAGTGGTACTCTTGGTGGTGTTATTATTATCTAAATCTTAAGAAATTTCAAATGGATGTTTCTATCATGACATTGTTAAATTATCATTAGCCTAGTATGTCTTTATTAACTATTAAATGTTACTTATTACACTTCTTGAAATAAACAATGTAAAAAATGCGCATCATTCATTTCTGCAATTTTACTATTGCCATTATGTTAACGGTACAGTATGTTTGCATATATATTAAGTCTTAATAAATCATGTACAATCCTGATCAAATTTTACTTATTACACCACTTGAAATATACATTGCAAAAAAAGTGCATTATTCATTATTGCCATTATAATACATTGACGGTACAGTGTGTTGGTAAATAGAAGATGTACATAGTAAAAAGCAAATTAAATATCCCTTCTATTCTGTTAACATCACGGCATTTATGAAGGTATTATTTTTTCAAGCTCATGTAGAAAATCCAATCTATGGTTTTTATTACTACGTCAAAAACTCATTTCTTCATAATTGCCATCAATATTAGATAGTTACATGGTAATATATTTCTTAAACTTGGCAGAAAAAAAACATCATTCAGAAGTTGAACATGACATTTTCAGAAAGATACCAAATCGTATTAGGTGAATTAAAATCTCTTAAAGTCACATATGTTGTAACGGCATACAGTAGTTCCAAACCGGAAGCATAGTTATTTTGCTGACTGTAAAGAGGGTGGTGTTTTCTTCATTCCTTCACCTGCTCAATTTACCATGTTCCGTATTTCTGAAATGTAAAGATCGCTTGTACACCTGCATTGTAAAAACTGTATTCAACTTTGAATCAACTGTTTTTCCTTAAAGGCACGTTATGCCTCAGAAATTGATATTTTTTTCCTACATTAAGCAGTGCAAACATGAGGATTATAACATTCCAAAAATGCTTTTAAGCATAGTAGATGCTTATAAGCAAAATAAAGTTTGGCTGAATGTGAAAATATTTGTTTTAAAGGTCGCAAAATGTAAACATAGTAATATTTAAACTTCAACACAAAATACTAAATCACTATTTAAAACTGTTTTCAAAAAGCAAAAGATTATTCAGATAAATGACCAATAAATATCTGTTTTGAAATATAATAGGACACCAAAAATAAAAAGCTTTTCAGATATAAAAATTGAAACATGTTTTGGGGCATAATGGACCTTTTAAGCGGCACACCTTAATATATGGAAAGCCATGGCTGTCTGATATTGTTCTTTTTCAATTTATGTAACCATTTGGATAATATATAAGTTCACTTCGACTATATATGAATTGAAAACACCTTCTTATTTAACCGGAATCCATTATATTAATCCACAGTTACAATATATGAAACCATACCGTCAGTGTATGAAACCGAGTTAGCAATATATAAGTTGATTTTCTCAATATATGATTCCAATTCTTCAATATATGGTACCAAAGTAGCCATGTATGGAACCAGATGTCCTTATATGAAACCGAATTATCAATATATTAATTCATTTTTCAATATATGAAACCAATGTATCAATGTATGAAACCAAAGTAGAAATATACAAGTTGGTTATTACATTATATGATACCAATTCTTCAATATATGGTACCAAAGTAGCCATATATGGAACCAGATGTCCTGATATGATACCGAATTATCAATATATTAATTCATTTTTACAATATATGAAACCAATTTATCAATGTATATGGAACCAAAGTAGAAATATATGACTTGATTATCACTTTATATGATACCAGTTCTTTAATATATGTTACCAAAGAAGCCATATATGGAACCAGATGCCCTTATATGAAACCGAATTATCAAAATATATTATATGAAACCATTTTATTAATGTATGGAACCAAAGTAGCAGTATATAAGTTGATGTTACATACTATGATAGCAATTTTCATTATATGGAACCTAAATAGCCTATTTTCAAGTCACCAAGTCAAAGGCCGAGGTCACTGGGTTCTGTTAACTTTTTCATGAAATCAATTATTATTTGACTGATTAATTTTAAAAACTTTTTGAGTAGATTAACCTTGATGTGTCCTACTGGCCATGCCCATTTTTGATCAAAGGTAAAGGTCGAGATGAACTTATTTTTTAAATATGTTTTTGTTAATGGTCAGTACGACTCAGTAGCTTAAATTATGACATACAACTCGTACATATATAACGATAAGTTTTGCCTGCCAAGCCCATTTTAAGTGAATGTGACGTTAAATTCAAATATTTCCTTATTTAGAAAATGTGCAGTTTGCAATCAGTGAAGCACGCTGGTCTCTTGACAGTTCAACAAGGAATATTGGCGCGAAACTGTAATACCGGTGCAAGGATAGAATACAGTCTTTAAAAAAAGTCCCGTCAATATAATGACATTTTGGTTCCATATATTGCTACTTTGGTATCATATATTGAAGAACTGGTATCATATAATGTGAAAATCAACTTATATATTGCTACTTCGGTTACATACATTGATAAAATGGTTTCATATATTGTAAAATTGATTTAATATATTGATAATTCGGTTTCATATAAGGGCATCTGGTTCCATACATGACTTATTTGGATCCATATATTGAAGATCTGGTATCATATAATGTGATAATAAACTTATATATTGATACTTCGGCTCCATACATTGATAAAATGGTTTCATATATTGTAAAAATGAATTCATATATTGATAATTTGGTTTCATATAAGGACATCTGGTTCCATACATTGCTACTTTGGTACCATATATTGAAGACCTGGTATCATATAATGTGATAATCGACTTCTATATTGATACTTTGGTTCAATACATGGATGAAATGGTTTCATATATTTTAAAAATGAATTAATATATTGATAATTTGGTTTCATATAAGGACACCTGGTTCCATACATTGTTACTTTGGTTCCATATATTGAATTATTGGTATCATATATTGTAATAACCAACTCATATATTGCTACTTTGGTTCCATACATTGATAAAATGGTTTCATATATTGTAAAAATGAATTAATATATTGATAATTTGGTTTCATATAAGGACACCTGGTTCAATACATTGTTACTTTGGTTCCATATATTGAATTATTGGTATCATATATTGTAATAACCAACACATATATTGCTACTTTGGTTCCATACATTGATAAAATGGTTTCATATATTGTAAAATGAATTTATATATTGATAATTTGGTTTCATATAAGGACACCTGGTTCCATACATTGCTACTTTGGTTCCATATATTGAATAATTGGTATAACCAACTCATATATTGCTACTTTGGTTCCATACATTGATAAAATGGTTTCATATATTGTAAAAATGAATTAATATATTGATAATTCGGTTTCATATAAGGACATCTGGTTCCATACATGGGTACTTTGGTAACATATATTGAAGAATTGGAATCATATATTGAGAAAATCAACTTATATATTGCTAACTCGGTTTCATACACTGACAGTATGGTTTCATATATTGTAACAGTGGATTAATATAATGGATTCCGGTTAAATAAGAAGGTGTTTTCAATTCATATATAGTCGAAGTGAACTCATATATTATCCAAATGGTTACATAAATTGAAAAAGAACAATATCAGACAGACATGGCTTTCCATATTAATACCAGCAAACAAAGCGTTCTTCAGAAAAAAATGAACAAAGAGTTTATTAGACGTCACGCGCAGCGCGGCGTCTAGTAGATATGCATTCGTCTATTCAGCAATACTTGATTTTGTGTACCTCTTTTTGTTTAAACTTAATCACACTGTTAATAAAAATAGCTTTTTTGATGTACAACATGTCACCGAGCATTAAGGAATTAAAATTAACGTTTAACTGGATTGATAGTGCCATGCTTAAATATCATATTCTTTTTATCAATTTATCTAATAAATAACGTGCCAATGAGTCAGTCTATAGTCGATCGTTCTAAAATTTAACCGTTGAGAGAGAGGTAAAAAATGGACATATTCTCGGCACATATTGTCTTGAATTTATTTTAAGTATACCAATCATTTCAATTTTACTTGTTATCTAATTTATTTTGCTTTGACCAGACGTTTCAATCTTTGTCGCAACAGACAAACAGACATGGCATTACCTTGTGAATTTATGCATTAGGTTCTACTTTTTCACAAAAATATGCAACTTAATTATTAAACAACGAGCACATACCAAGAACATGGAGTCAAAATTGATTTGTGCTTCGGTATAGAATGATTTTCAGTTCACGTCATTTGGCGGCGTCTTTGATGTGCAGCATCAACATTTAAGGTAGTACACCCCTAATGCACTGTCTCCACTTTGAATAGTATTCAAATAGGCTAAAATCACTGTAAAGTGTATTGAAACTGAGGGGGCGTGGGTTCAAACCCCAGAAGGGGCAATTTTTTTTCTTTCTTTTTTTTCTTTTTAACATTTTTTATTAATCTCTCAGACCTCCTATGGAAGAAAAAAGTGTTTTATTTTAATTATATAATTATTGTAGGTTTTTATTTACTAAATAATGTCAAATTTAATATGAAATATGATACCAGATATTTTCAAAGTTTAATAAAATAAAAACTAAACGGTAAAAGTATTTTATATTTTGCAAGACTAACCAATATACAGTAAAGAAAATTTAGGCAAACTTTGAAAATAGCCCCTCATTTTGGAAAATTTTAGGGATATTTTAAATAAGGCTTTTTACATAGGGAAATGGTCAAATTAGTGTTAAAAGTGGGTGGGGTAGGGTTACATTTTTATACATATTAAAAACATTTCGTTTAAAAACAATCATTTTGCTTGTTTAATTTGTTACCTAAATGTCATTATTTATTTCTTAACAATGAGCAAAAGGAAAACATTTTTCATAATGATGATATTATAGATTATTTAGAGTTTCCTCATTTCTGAAAAAATCCCTTCTAATGGCAAAGTTTTAGTTCATAAAAATGTCCATAACTCATAAACCACACGGTAAATTTTGTTTAAATTTTGCATACAGGTGACATTTAAGGCATATAACTGTCCTATGTTGTCAAATTTACAATTCCTTATAGTGCCCATTAGGGGTGTACTACCTTAACTTGTATAATGTATAGAATGTTCACATCACTTGTAACGCTTTGCGTTTCACTTGCAAAAGACAGCAGACGCACGGGTTGAACCACCAAATTTTTAAAAAAAATGTTATCATTACTCTTATTCAAAAATGCACATAATAGAAATCAGGAATACAACAAACAAATAATTACGTCTTACTCAAAAAGTGGTCATAAAGCTTTTATTCACTTGATGTCATTAAACGATTCTCTTATTATTTCTATTATATTCTTAACTGCAATGGTTCAATTATTCTGGTTGGGTTTAAATCTTTACCTATTGGTCCGTGCACTCCGTGCCCAGGCTATATATTATCGTCTGCTCAAATTTGTATTTTGTTATTGAAATCCCATAAACTACAAATGGAGTGTTCCAAATTCAATGCAGGGCAGATCCATTACACTAATTTAGTAGGTGAATGGTTACTGTCTCGACGGAAGACAAGAAAACAATAATAATTTTTCAGCTTTACTGGCGGAAGAAGGTCCAAAATAGCCCTCTATAAATTATTTTAGACACGGTGGGGCACTCGAGTAGAACCACCAATTTTCTCTGCCAATTAAGCTAGCTGTGGATCACCTCTGTGGACCATCTCTGCACCTGAAACTATTCATAAATTCCAAGCCGCTGCCCATAATAGTGAAAGAAACCTGGGGGGTGAAAATGATTTGAAGTCAATGAATTCATTCAAACACTCGGTAACGGACGCCCTTTATAATTACTAAAACTTACAAGTTTTATCAAATTTGAATAATGAAGAAAAATGTTCGATACCAGTGTAGTTGTACATGTATTTACTGAGCCAAAGTAATTCATGACTGAATAACAACAACAAAGGTTTCTGCCTATGTGTTAAGAAAAGAAAAAATATTTTATCTAACCCGAACATTAAACAATTTTCACAATGCTGTACTTTTTCAGGACCAAATGGATACACGTCTCATTCAAGAGCTGTAAACAAGCCTTAAAGCTGCACGCCTCCAGATGAACCAAAAATATTTCAAGAAAAACAAACTTAAGAAAAATGTACTCAGATTTTAATAGAAGTAAAAATATTTAAAATTGAAGTAATTATTAATGTGCTAAATATCTTTAACGACCGAAGTCGCAGTACTTATTACCAAATAACTACTGTGTGACTAACGCAGTAATGGCTATTATTGTATATTTTGGCCTTTTTGGTAATTTAAGGAGACTGTAAATGCTGACATTTGTAATGTGTACATTACTTTCCTTGTTCACTACACTATATTTTTCTTTTCGATACATTTTCAAAATTTACATGAAGAATGAGCATGAATCTGGAGGTATGCTGCTTTAACCTGCGGAAATTATTAAATGGACTTTTCCACATTTTATTTAAGGAATAGTCCATTATAAATAATTATAACTAATTATCACATGAAAATGAAAATTGAAAGTTAGCAAACAGTAAAGAGGCTGATCAAACTGCACAAAAGTGCAGGTTGGCCTGGCTCTATTCTGGAGGCCAATACTAATGACTTTCGCTTTTAGCAGGCTAAGAAACAAATCTATACATATATTCATAAAATATACTATTACCTCATCTTAATCAGTAGGTTCCAGTTCTGTGATAAGAATGTAACATGCCAAGATCAGTTTGCCGGTGCTCATTTCAAATCTTTCGTTCGTTTCTAATTTCAAATACTGAAACTGAAATAAAGGTGAAAATTAAGATGTTATCGGATGACACAATCAAAGTCACCAGTTCATTACAAATACACATTATGCTTTAGAAATAATTAAGATATTTTATAGCATAATTATAATAAGAGATATTTTTATCTCCCTTATTTGTAATACATTCATAATTATCTCCCTTCCTTCGACACACTCACTAATGTAGTGCCGATATTTTTTTACCTTTCCGTGAATTAAGTTATTGAATGTATATTTTTTGTATTAAGATTGTAATTGGCACAATATGTTGATTAACTCTCAGCCTTCTAGTGCCAACATAATATACCATGTACCCGTCCAAAATCGGAAAGAGTTTCTAAAAAAGCTTAGCTTCCTACTCAATCCGTACTATTTATTATTTGTCAATTATCATGTAAATGTAATACTTATAAATAAAATATTGTTTAAACTAAAATCAGTCGGCATAGCCTTGACATCTGCTAATGATCCGCACTATTCGATATTAAGTCAGTACATATTTTGAAATTTTCCCTTAAAATGAGTACAGTAATGGTTTTGTCCAGATTTGACGATGGGCAAGTCCATTTAAAATATGTTGCAGAGTTAAAGGTGTAATCAGCGACTCACAAACCCTTATCTGTAAAATGTATTGTTCTATGTTAAGCTAAAAATTTATATTTCTTCAAAATATCTTACTTACCTCGACCCTCATTTCATATACTGAACGTCAGGGGAAGAAACTGAGATCACAACATCGAGTAGCAGACACACCGGAAGTCTCAATTTTCCACTTTAAAATTTATTGTCGTCTGCTACCTGTGGATACACTATTGGTAACATGGTCAAACAAATGTTACATTTTTTTAGCATTTTAAAATAATTGTAAGTTATTTGTTTAAATTTGTTTAAATTTGTTTAAATTACTGAAATGTTCTTAATGACCCATAACTCAGCATTATTATGCTCATTTGATAAGAATATATTGTAAACTTAAATTATTATTTTAAACATGACTGCTTTAAATCAAATTAACTTAGTGGCATACATGTAATAATACTGTGCTGACATTCGTAATGTGTAAATTACTTTCCTTGTTCACTGCACTATATTTTTCTTTTAGATACATTTTCAAAATTTACATGAAGAATGAGCATGAATCTGGAGGTATGCTGCTTTAACCTGCGGAAATTATTAAATGGATTTTTCCACATTTTATTAAAGGAACAGTCCATTATAAATAATTATAACTAATTATCACATAAAAATGAAAATTGAAAGTTAGCAAACAGTAAAGAGGCTGGTCAAACTGCACAAAAGTGCAGGCTGGCCTGGCTCTATTCTGGAGGCAAATACTAATGACTTTCGCTTTCAGCAGGCTAATAAACAAAATTATACATATATTCATAAAACCTGCTATTACCTCATCTTAATCAGTAGGTTCCAGTTCTGTGATAAGGATGTAACATGCCAAGATCAGTTTGCCGGTGCTCATTTCATATCTTTCGTTCTTTCCTAATTTCAAATCCTGAAACTGAAATATAGGTTAAAAAATTATCTATTTATAGATTGAAAATTAAGATGTTATCGGAGTGTCACAATCAAAGTCACCAGTTCATTACAAAATACACATTATGCTTTAGAAATGATTAAGATATTTTATAGTATAATTATAATAAGAGATATTTTTATCTCCTTTATTTGTAATACATTCATAATTATCTCCCTCCTTCGACACAATCACTAATGTAGTGCCGATATTTTTTATCTATTCGTGAATTAAGTTATTGAATGTATATTTTTGTATTTAGATTGTAACTGGTACAATATGTTGATTAACTCTCAGCCTTCTAGTGCCAACATAATATACATGTACCCGTGCGACCAGTGCAGACCAAAATCAGTCGGCATATCCTTGACATCTGCTAATGATCCGCACTATTCGATAATAAGTCAGTACATATTTTAAATTTTCCCTTAAAATGAGTAATGGTTTTGTCCAGATTTGACGATTGGCAAGTCCATTTAAATTTATGTTGCAGAGTTAAAGGTGTAATCATCGACTCACAAACCCTTACTGCAGTATCTGTAAAATGTATTGTTCTATGTTTAGCTAAAATTTATATTTCTTCAAAATATCTTACCTCGACCCTCATTTCATTATACTGAACGTCAGTGGAAATAACTGAAATCACAACATCGAGTAGCAGACACACCGGAAGTCGCAAATTTCCACATTGTCGTCTGCTTCCTGTGGATACACTATTAGAAACATGGTCGAACAAATGTACACTTTTTAGCATTTTAAAAATAATTGTAACTAAGATTATAAGTTATTTGTTTAAATTACTAAAATGTTCTTAATGACCCATAACTCAGCATTATTATGCTCATTTGATAAGAATATATTGTAAACTTAAATTATTATTTTAAACATGACTGCTTTAAATCAAGTTAACTAAGTGGCATACATGTAATTATATAAATCAAATTAGACAATATTGATATGTCAACATAATTATTACATTGACACGAAAATTTATTTTTCAAAAAGTAAATAAGACATACATTACAAAGTTATGATTTCCTTTTTCAAAACCCTAACCTGCTGAAAGCGAGTCCGGTATAGAGCTAGGCCAGCCTGTAATTTCGGGCAGTCGGATATGGTGCATGATTGCATCTGCGCGACTACTGTCGTCTGCTAGGATTGTTCCCGCAATTTCCTGCTTTACGTCTGCTCAATGATCAATAAACATTTTTTTACCATCAATCGAACAAAAGTCTGAAATATATAGTGGTAATATTTAGAAATATACAATTTTATCTAGTTTTGTCTTTCAAAAGTAATCCAGTAATGTTTTCTTACGCCATCTGAAAACCAACGAAAAAACAAAGAACAATAATATTATACTAGTCTAAAATGTCGCATTCTGCATCTAAAATAATCAGTATATATAATTGTTAAAAATGTCGCATTCAACACCCAAATATCATTATTAGAAATGTCACGTTCTAAATCTAAAAGAACCAATGTTATCCTTAATATATTGTCGCGTTCTCCGCCTATAAATATTAATATAATTATCAAAAATATCATTACTCATATTAAACATCAATATAATTATACAAAATTGGGTATTGTACAGCTAAAAATTCAATATAACTATAAATGTCTCCCATTTCTAATGAAATTGATATAACTATTTGAAATGATGAATAATAATAATTCGACTAGTACATGTATAACAAAATCCAAAATTTTCAAATCGATCACAATGTACCAGCAAAGAATCAACTGTCTTATCGACCACCAATTCCCAAACTATTCAGAAATAAGGCCTGAATTTTCGACAAAGAAAAACTACCATAACACACAAATGACATTAACAACTCCAACAAAGACAAAGAAAAACTACCATAACACACAAATGACATTAACAACTCCAACAAAGACAAAGAAAAACTACCATAACACACATAAACAACTCCCACAAAGAGACAAACTAAAACACCGAACCCAAATCGAATAACCCCAATCACACACCAACTCCAAAAATTTGAGAAAGAAACCAAAACAACCAAAATCGATATAAACAATTCACACAAAATATCGTCAAAATACATAAACATAAAACATAGTTTTCAATTTTGACAAAAAAAATCTTCGTTTCTAAACTATAATTTTGTAATTCTACGCAATTTCAGTTACTGACATAATACCATTTACATGTATATATGTATATCAAATTTCTTATAATGTCAAATTTCCAAATGTAAATTGAATTAAATAAGTATGCTGTTTTTACGTTTTTACGATAGTTCAGTTGGTAAGACCACTGACTGTCACTCCTGAGGTTCCGGGTTCGATCCTGGGTAACACCCTTGGGATTTTTCAGAAACACGTTCAGGGTTTCCCACCTAACTAGAGGTTTACTGGTACGAAACCCAGATAATCATCGCATGTATCAGTGCTATACACTGGGCATGTAAAAGAACCTAGGAATCTATTCAATAAGAGCTAGGGACTGGTTCCCGGATTTCCTTGTATCTCATAGCTATCTCTGCAGTCTGCTGAGGTAAGGACCCCACTGGAAATAAGTGCTTGCACTTTCGTAGGTTATCCTTGACCGCCCGGTCTAAAAAAATCAATCAATCAATTTAAAAAAATACGTTGCATAATGTGTGCTGTCCTTGTTTCATAAGCATGGCCCGATATAGTATGATTACTGGCAAGTTCATTGGTTCCTTTTGAAATTTCATCTTCTGAAACTGATAAAACTTACGAAGAAAAGTTAAAACTCATTTGCCTAAAAATAACTAGTTTCTAAAAAAAAGCTAGTTTCTATAAATAACTAGATTTACCTGATTACTGCTCACTACCTTGAACAACGTCATTTCATCATCATTGTTACACCAATGGACGTCCTCATCAACATTACCATAAACAACAACATTGTCATCAACATGGCCATCATTTTCACATATCACACGTCAATCATCCGTGTCAATACTTTGTTAGACCTCATATGCCAACTATCAATTATTCATATCTGTATTTTGTTTTATATCATAAGCCAATTACCTATGACAAAGTTTTGTTAAAAAATCATATGTTAGCTATTGTATTATCTGGTTTTTCAACATGTGACTTTTGAGTATAGAAGGAAATAAATAAAATTATTGTTATAACCATCCTTTAAAACAGAAAAGAATCCTACAGTAAGAGAATCATCACATGTACATGTACTAATTATTTACAATAATAAATAATATAGTGCCACAGTTAAAAAAAACACAACATATTGTAATTATGCGTTACGATTTATATTTAACTCCTACACTGCTGAAACCAGTAATCTGCCCTTAGAGCCAGGACATCACGCGCATCAGACTCTATACTGGTGTAAGCTTTTGGTTTCGAAATCCCTTTAACTTCGAATGGAATGTTCCAATGCAATGCTGGACAAAACGATTACACACAACCAGTAAAGTGGCATTTAGTGATACTTATGATTAATGTTAATTTATAATTAAAGTCATTATTCATGGAAAATTTAACTTTGTGTCAAACAAATTGTACCTACGAAAAATATTTGATATTTTACAAGTTTTATGTGATACAATAACATTTCCTGGATTTTCTTTGAAATATTTACAATTTTTTCCTTTAAAAAACAGCAACGCTTTCCCGGTTTTCCTGTGTAATAATATTACGTTTCGGCTATATAGTTTTAATAAAATATAAAATAACTTACATTTTTTATTGATACTTAGTTCTTCGACGTCCTAAAAATAGAAACAATTCCAAACCTCCCATACTTTCGTTTCCGTCACATCCCTCTCACAAACTTCACGCAAATGTACACTTGCATTTTTTATTGACACTTAGTTCTTCGACGTCCTAAAATAAAAGAAACAATTCCAAACCTCCCAATAATTTCGTTTCCGTCATATCCCTCTCACAAACTTCACGCAAATGTAGCTAACAGTAAAGTGCATGGGAAATCACTCGACCATGAATCTTGAGCGCTCGGGGACAATCTTGTATGTTTAACCCCTGATTGATTCTCACCAAAAAAACTTTACTAAACAAATCCGTTAAAGACGCTAGCAAAACATTTTCTGATCTCTTTTCAGTCACACGATTTAATTTGCTATGTATTTATATAAAGCTATTGTTCCCCGCCTGGATTATTCGGAAGGACCAAAAAGTTAACGTGATTGGCACACCATCAAGTGACATGCGCGAAACAGTTTTTATGCGTTTTTCGAGCATTAAGACGCATGAACAATTGAAAGTGGTATCAAAATGAAATATTGAAAGAAGCTGGGACCTTAAAGTTAAAAACGGTTTATAATAAATAAGTTTGTTAAGGTATTTAATTAAAGGAGCTCCACTGAGGTCCTAAAACATAAATCTGACGATCCAAACAAATAATAAACGTGCAGTAACAGCGCGTGGTCACGAGACTCTATCCGTTAAGGCAACTTTCCTCACTGTTTATGTATACCTGCGTGCGTGGTTTTTATGCAAGAATATACGTAAATGCCTGTCTTACACTTGCATGATGCGGTTTTTATGCAAGACTAGTAAATCAATGCCATAGCTATCTGTGTCAATGGAAATGGGAATGGAATAACAGAAAACAAATAAAAGTTTTATTTAGGCGATTAATAAATGCCAAAGCCAGTGAAGTGACATATAAAAAACCTTCTTCATTTGCATACTTCAACAACATTAGAAACAAAATGACAAATTATCACAATATATCGTATTTACTTCCACATAGCCTGTGATTTATTTTGCAAAAAGAGGGCGAGAGAACGAAAAATCAAATACTATCTAACTTTGCTTTTAAAAAGATTGTATTTATTCCAAATGGCTAGTCGCCGGTTATTTTAATACCAGCTTGCACGCGTATAAAATATACTTGTCTTACCCATAAAATAAAGTAAATATTCAGAATATCTTATATCTTTTATTTATTAGTTCCTGTGTTGTTGTTGATTTTACTGCTGCTTTTTCTGCTATTTCTGCTTCTGCTTTTTCTGCTGCTGCTGCTGCTGTTGTTTTTTGTTGTTTGGTGTTGTTGTTGTTGTTGTCGTCGTCGTAGGTGGTGGTGGTGTTGCAAGTTTTCATTTATGCTCAGTTTATGATGTTCATAGTGCGAATAATGATCAGTGAACAAAATCATGGTGTGAGAATTTTCTGTGAAACGTTTACGTCTACCGAGAAGTGTTGAATGCGTGGGCGGTGGAGTATTGATCCGTGTATTATGCTCATGGCAGAATCAATAATAATTTGAGAGGTTACTTACGGTCAGTTTATGGTGCTAAAAGCTCTCAGAAATACCTCAGAAACGATTTTTTTTCTTCCTAAAAACAGGCAAACATGAGTTTTATAATGGTTAAGTTTTAGAGCATGTTAGAGATAAATGTTTCTATCTGACAAATGTAGCGGTAAACATAAAATACTTTGTCATAAAAGAAACAAAATGTAAATAAAGCACTGTTTTGACTTCCATACAAAATACTTAATCACTATAACACTTGTACTTATTGCTAAAATCAACATAAGTAAAAGATAGTTCAAGTAATTTGCTTATAAGTCGCTTTTTAGAAACTAACTAGACATCACTCGAATTCACCAAAACTCTGCCATTTTATGATTAAATATTAAGCCATTTTTCTATCTGTTTATGTCACCAAATGAAGCTTAACGCCCCTTTAAAACAATAGATTCTCAGAAATACCAGAAACTAACTAGACATCACTCGAATTCACCAAAACTCTGGTCATTTTATTATTAAATATTAAGCCATTTTCCATCTGTTTATGTCACAAAATTCACAAATGTTTGAATAAGATAACCACAAATTTATTTGTTTCCAATGCAAATAATATCCATTACATGTCACTTCATATTTCTTACTTATGTATGATAGTTAGTCTATAAGGTTATCAATAAGGAAATATTTTCAAACATATCACCATTCAAGCAGAAGGTTTTGACATGGGAACTATACCACGGAAATACTTTAGATTTCTTGATATGTCCGCATCATGATTCTTCTTACAATATTTTGAATTGATACATTAAAACTTGTAAGAATAAAAAAATAATGGTTAACCTGCTTGTTATTCGTTTCTTTATTTAAAAAAGTTTTTCTTTATTTTGTTATTTTTGGAAGGAAATTTTTTCAAAAAAAAATTTCCTTTCTATATTATCGGTCTGCCTATATTGAAAAAGAACGAACAACACCTAATTGAAGTCTGTTTAAGCTCAATAGAAAATAAGTAGTTAATGCGACCAAGAAAGTAGTGCAGCAGAACTATATGTATACTTTCAAACGTGGATGACTTGAAGAAAAAGCTGATGTTCAAAAAAACTTGAAATGATGATATTCAATGTTAGCTTACATCAATGGAACATAATCTTAAACGTGTACGGAAAAAAAACATCAGTATTATTACGCATTAGGCCAAAGAAAAGTTTGTGTCCATGTACCTATGTACAATAAATTGAATATAAATAAGGTGTAATTTTGTAGCAGAGATGCTGAAAAGTTCACATATATAAGTCAACCGAAGGGAAATGAAAGTATTTATTGTATATATTTAGCAATTTATTGAATAGCATTTTATGCCACCGCTGATTTTTTTACGTCGATAACTCAAGAGGAAACTATGTGGCCTTAAAAAGGCGTTCTGTACTGTACTATTTTCGCAAAAAATGGTTCGCAAACTATCATAGCTTAGAATCAAAGCGTTTGAAACAAAAATATTATTATATAAATAATAAAAAACAAGATTACAATACAAGTCTTTCAAAAGTATTCTGGAATTAACGGATGCAATTTGGTAAAACTTGGTGTTGACTAATAAGAAGTAGGGCACACCCGCCATTGTTCGGACCATCGACAGAATAACGTTCGTGTTTTTGAGATTTCTCCATCCAAGACATAGATTTGCTGATGAATAACATCGCAAAGGTTTGTGGAAATGCTTTTATTTCTTTGTTCAAAATCGTTTTGTGTTTGCAGATGTTAATTTGTTAGACAAGTGAAATTAGGTCAAGGATTGTTTACATTATTGAATTTACAGGTAAACTCGGCCCTATACCAACTCGGGACAGGTCAACTCGGCCCTCTATTAAAACCATATATTAGGATATAGATTGTTTAGTTAATAACATATTGTTTGAAATTATCTTTAAGATAAATAATCTTTAAGATTAGGAGAAAATATATATATGTTCATTCTTTGTAAAAAATTATGTTAGAAGACTTGCAAGTTACCGACTTTATCATTGCATTTATTTATTATTGAAAAAATGCTGAACAGCTAGTCTCAACAGTGTTTATAGGCTAGAATTTTCAGTTTGCATTAGGGCCAAAATTATTAAATATATTGTAAGTCATGACGGCTTTCCCATTGCTGTCATCAAACTTTAACCTTGTTCATAACTTTTTCAGATCTTGGTGTATTGTCTTCATACTTGGCCACAACAACCCTTCAAATAATCCAGACTAAACTAAATTAGCTTGACCACCATATTAACATTCAAGGTATATGTCTAAATCTTCTTGATTTTTGCTATTAGTGGCTATAACTTTGTTATTTTTGAATGGATTGTCTTCAAACTTGAACAACAATCTTTCAAGATAGGACCTGACTCACTCATAAATGTCCTTGAAGCTTTTGTGATCAGAAGTTGTACAGAATAATACAAACCCAGAGCAATTTCATTCACTTGGTTTTGCAACTTCTGAGAAAATGGATTTTAAAGATAGTTGTTTTCTTGAAATTTCAGGACAGTATAGTAAATAGTAAAGACATTTAATACATACTGTATATACACTATAATTACTATAGTATACTATAAAAATCTTTATGCTTGGACAATTTTGAACAAATTGTTTCTTAAACAGTGTAAGAAATTAGGATTTGAATCGACTAGGCTGGTCGGACTACTAGATTGGAATATTCACTTGCCCAAAAGACATTTCACTAGCACGATTCATTTGTTCAAAACAGTTGTTTATATTGCCTCTGAAAATACAGTAGCTTGGTCGGGCTTGTTACTGTGAAAAGTTGATAGCCCGAGGAGAAATTTAGTAGTCGGGCTCTCGGACTACTGCTAATTTCGAACACTGCTTAAATTATTGATTTGATATCAACTAACATAATTATTGGGATACTATATGTATATCTAATAATAATTATATTTTATGTTTCAGAAGTTCGGCCTACATGTCAGATTTATGAATGTGAACAGCAGGATATCGATTTTAAGGATGCTTTAGGGTCAATGACAATGAAATCACGAGAGATAAAGGCTAAAATGTGAGACTGTAAATCTGACTAACCTTGAAGTGAACAAATGGAAAAAATGTTTCTTTCAATAGCATGGGCTTTTAAGGAAGAGGTACATGATTATTTAGAAGTATTTGTATATGATATTTCTTAATTATTATATTCTAATTGCTTTTTTTTCTTGATTTGTTTAAAGGCTGACACAGGACAGTTTATTTTAAGTCGGTGAGCTTCGGTCACTGGATAGACTATTGTCACAAAAAGCCAAATTTATAAAAAAGAATTACAGTGTATTTAAATATCTTTTACAAGAAATTAGGAACAAAATTAATAGCAAGAACAATAATTGTGACATGTAACATGTATTTAGGAATTCAGCTTTCTTTTCCTTTTTACCTCAGGACAATTCACATTAAAATATTGAATATTCACAGTAAGCAGTGTTAGCACTCCGACTTATCTGACATATATGATCATTTTATCATCACTTAGCTGTCTATAGCTTATCAGAATCACTCACATTTATGAATTTAAATAATTTTGAAAAAATTGCTGCTTAGCAAATAGATAAAATACTTGGGGTGTCTGTGACTGATTGGTTTAGTTTCTTGACTTTAAACCTTTAAGCCTTTCACTGCTGTAAGTTCGAGCTCGGCAAGGGTTTACAAGTGGAATTTTAACTTTGCAATTAACTTTTTCTAAACAAATATTTCAGGAAACAGAGGCGCTTATATGATAGAACAGTAAAAGCAGGAGTGATAATGAAAGATACATGTAGATGTGTCTTCATGTCGGAAACACTAAAGAAATAGAAATATTGTGGTTTTATAAAACTTAAATGAAATTGGAATACCAGGAGACTGCCTGCCCTTTGCAATGTTGGATAAAGAGTTCTTAGATGTGATGTCGAAAGCCTCATGAAGCCCATGACTTAATCTAATTAGAAAAAGAAATGACATTGAAGAGAAAACTAGTCACCAGTCTTTCACCAAGAACTAGAGATAACTTTCCAATATTTGAAATATCATAATATGAGCCGCGTCATGACAAAACCAACATAGCATGTTTGCGACCAGCATGGATCCGAACCCGCCTGTGCCTCCGCGTAGTCTGATCAGGATCCATGCTGTTCGCCATCAGTTTTTCTACTTGTAATAGAGTTTGTAAGCAAACAGCATGGATCCTGATCAGACTGCGTGGATGTGCAGGCTGGTCTAGATCAATGCTGGTCGCAAACCCATTATGTTGGTTTTGTCATGGCGCGGCTCATATGTATAGAACTTTATTGAGCCACCAGTTTTCACCAGGAAAATAAGATCACTTAACTATTTTTAGCTCACCTGTCACAAAGTGACAGGGTGAGCTTTTTTGATCGCTTTTCGTCTGGCGTCCTTCCGTAAACTTTTACTTAAAATGACATCTCCTCATAAACCACTAAGCCAATTTCATCCAAACTTCACAGGAATGTTTCTTTGGTGGTCACCTCTAAATATTGTTCATAGAACGCTGGTTGCCATGGCAACCAAAAGAAAAAAACTTAAAGTATCTTCTTTTAAAGAACCCAAAGAGCTAGAGCTTAGACAAAGTATCTTCTTTTAAAGGTATGAAACATCTTCTAGTGAGTGTCTACCAAGTTTGTTCAAATAAAAGCCCTGGGGGTCAAAATTGGCCCCTCCCCAGGGGTCATTGAATTTCCCTATATGCATATAGTAAAAACTTAAAAATCTTCTTTGAAAAAACCAAAATAGCTAGAGTTTAGATATTAAGCATGAAACATCTTCTGGTAAGTGTGTACAAGGTTTGTTCAAATAAAAGCCCTGGGGTCAAAACTGGCCCCGCCCCAGGGGTTTCATTGTTTCTAACTATTTGTGTAAAGTAAAAACTTAAAAAATCTTCTTTTAAAAAACCCAATGAACTAGAGCCTAGATGTTTAGCATGAAACATCTTATGGTGTCAACCAAGTTTGTTCAAATTTAAGCCCTTGTATAAAAATTGGCCATGCCGGGGTGGGGGGTGGTGCAGAGGTCTTTGTTTTACATTATATGTGTGTAGTAAAAACTTAACATCATGAAACATCTTCTAACGGGTGTCTTACAAGTTTGGTCAAATAAAAGCCTGGGGTTTAAACTGGCCCCGCTCCAGGGGCCTATATATACATGGCCCTCTTGTTGAAATATGTATGAACAAATCTTTATCAACTTCAAGCTTTTATTGAAGGAATTTGAAATAACTTGGCACAAATGATTGTTATAATAAGACAATGAGTCATGTCAACAACCAGACCCCTACCTCCAGGGTCAAGGTCGCACTTGCTCATTCAAGGTCAACATTGTCTATTTGAAAGTATATCTCGTGTCCGGTCTATAACTTTCCTATCTCTAAAGGGATTTTGTAAATACTTGCCACAATTGCTCACAATAATGAGAAGATGTGTCATGCTCAACAACAGGTCACCTGCCTCCAAGGTCAAGGTCACACTTGGAGGTCAAATATTAGCACAGCCTGTTACAGGGTATATTTCGTGTCCGGTCCATAACTTTGTCATTTATTGAAGGAATTTGAAATAACTTGGCACAAATGTTTGTTATAATAAGACGATGATGTGCAACAACCAGACCCCTACCTTCAGGGTCAAGGTCACACTTGCTCATTCAAGGTCAACATTGTCCATTTGAGGGTATATCTCGTGTCCAGTCTATACCTTTCTTATCTTTGAAGGGATTTTGTACATACTTGCCACAATTGTTCACAACAATGAGATGATGTGTCATGCGCAACAATCGGTCACCAACCTACAAGGTCAAGGTCACACTTGGAGGTCTAAGATTAACATAGCCTGTTATAGGGTATTTTTTTGTCAGGTCCATAACTTTTTTGTATATCAAAGGATTTTGAAAAAACTTGGCACAAATATTCACTATAATAAGACAATGTGTCATGCGCATCACCTGCATCCCTACCTCCAAGGTCAGGGTCACATTTCGAGGTAAAAAATTAACATTGTTTTTTTAAAGGGTATATATTGTGTCTAATGTAGAACTTCTTCATAGTTCAAGGGATTTTAAAATAACTTGGCACAAATAGTCACAATAATAAGACGATATGTCAGTTACAACACCTGCACCCCTGCCTCCAAGGTCAAGGTCACACTTAGAGGTATAAAGGTAACAAAGTCTGTTATATGGTATATTTTATGCTTCGTCCATAACTTCTTCATAGATGAAGGGATTTGGAAAATACTTGGCACAAGTAGTCACAATGATAAGATGATATGTCATGCACAACACCTGCACCCCTACCTCCAAGGTCAAGGTCACACTAAGAGGTCAAAGCAGGGATTTTTTCCAGGATTTTGGGAACATAACCCATAGTGCCATACCCATGCAACTGGGAATTTCAGCGATATTTTGTTAAAATTGGGAAAAAATGCATGACTGAAAGTTTGCAGTGATTAAATGTATGCAAGCAATCACTGCCTAGGATGGCTTCTTCAAACATTTAAACACTATTACAGTAAAGAAGCCCTTATTTTCAAAGATTTTAGAATTCTTTATTCAATATTTATATTTTTTGTAACTTTCAATTGGGAATATTTTCCTTTGGATTGGGAAAATAATATACTATTTTCAATTGGGAATATGTCCCAATAACGGCTATAAAATAAGCCAAAAAAATCCCTGCAAAGCTTAACATGATACATTTTGAAATTCAGTATTTCATTTTATTTCTTTAATAAATTTATTGTTGCATTTGCAGATCTAGCATTGATCATAATTTTGGACTGAAAATCCTTAGATCCCTGCCTCAATCTTTTGAAATAGCACAATATTTTGCTTCATATAAAACTTCCCTGAGGCGGGGGATGTTGGTATCTCTGTTACAAATTCTTGTTTATTTTACCAACAAGTGTTCACTTTCAAACTTTTGATCATTGTATTTTTTGTACTACCTTTTGTATAATGTTGTATTTTATTTATGTTCTTATTTTAAGATTAGCATGGCCAACTCATGAAAGTCCAAATGATGGTCAACTTTTTTTATGTTTTTTTTGTTGTTGTTTTTTTTTTTAACATTATTTACTTTATTTTTACAGTGTTCCTCTGAATCATACATTCTGTTTTAGTTAAACATGCACTTCTTGTTACTTATTTTCCCATACTTCATATTACATTGATCACGGTTTGATGTGATGGCTCATAAAATTATAAAAATATCATTTCTTTGTACTTTACCTAGTAAAATATGAAAACAGAAATGCTCTTGTAAGCTAACCTGTTCTATGTTTATATGCCCATGCAATTTAAAGAATGGTGACAGGGCATTAAGTGTTACCCTGTCTGTCAGTCCGGTCAGTATGTGAAATTTCCACTGAAATTTTAGTTTCCAACCAATAAGATTTGTACACCTTTTAAGGATTCAATTTATAACTGGTATATTCAACAATATATCAAAACACAGGTCAATTATGATTTCAGTTACATTCCACAAAATTTATACAACATTATGCCTTCCTTACCAAATCATATGCAAAAAATTGATTTATAACTGATAATATTTGAATGCTTTTGAAATCTATAAAGATTTTTCATATAGTTCTGGACAAAATTTAACAGTCTTTAGTGAGTTGGAGTAGTATGAAAAATCAGGTGTCTGTAAATCAAGGTCACTACTTTGGATCAAAAGTCAAATAATACTTTAAAACATGAGAGTATATTTCTATATACATGGCTGGATTTACATAACATTTATCACAAATGTTCACTTACGTATACATCTTTCTCCCCAATCTGAAGCTTTAAGGTTCAGTTCTGAATAATGGCAACAGGCTTGATATATGCTGCCAGTGGGCTTGTCTAATTATGTACATATTTTGATTACCCACTCAATATAAGCATTGTTCTTAACGCAGGCATTCAAGTCCTATGGGCACATTTCTACTTTTGACTATATTTTGTTGTATAATGTAAGTCTTGTATGTAAAAAATCCTTAAAACAGCACCTCCTATATTACTGGCCGTTTGCATTAAAGCTTCTTTCATTCAGATTATTATAACTTGTGTCACGTCAATATGTACCAATAATTTAAAGGGACTTAGTCCATTGAGGTTTAAAAGCCTAAAACATAACATTTGAATTTCTACAGAAATGAGCCGGGGCACTTGATACAGAAATATATGCACAGATAGTGAAGAAATATACTTTGAAATAAATTGAAAATCAATTTTTTTATGCTTTTCTCAGCCTGATCTGCGTGAAATGTGTTTAAATGCTTTCATTTTGGGTCACTTTTTTACAATTTGAATAATTATTCTTGAAAAAGGAAGTGCGCAAATGATCTGAAATTTTTCTCAAAGATTAGTGGTCAAAACATACATCAAGTGGTACATTAATCTAGAAAAATAAATTTCAGTCTCATCATGTCAAAAAACCTCAGTGGAGTTCCTTTTACACATTTTATCTGACAAACTAAATTTCATTATCTCCATATATTTAATCATTTATTTTTTATATCACATATATTTTTACTTTTATGCAAGTTTTGACAATAAAAGTTTATTTTAAATCATTGTTCTTTGTTTTGCTATGACTTTAACAGCATGTACATCATTTTCATACTAAAACACAATTAGTTATGTTTGAACTTACAAATGTAAGCACATGATGAGCTTTTCTTGTCCTTGAGTCTCTTCATTAACTATGATTAAATAATGCTTATGGCATGGTCTTGAATTCTTATGAAGTAGTTATATAAGTCATGGCCGATTTAGGTCAAACTGAGTGGTTCTTTGTGTTCATAATGCAGTAGTATTATTTATTAATTCACTTATTACTATATTAGTAACAGAATTGCCTATGATTTCAACTGATTATGAGTGTCACAACTTATGGGTTTGAGGCCCTGGGCCAAGAACTAGTTATCAGCCCACTGAACATGAGTAGTGCAAAAACGGAAACAATGACGTCACATTTTACGTCATCAAATCAGCAAGCTGTAGATTGAAGCTTGCACATATTCCTTTGTTTTTAATTCACACGCATCGGGAATTTCTATGAAAATTTCCTTCCAACAGTACTTTCAGTGCTTTGATTATTTGAAGGGGGCGCGTCAGCGAACATTTGTTGACGCAGATAATCAGTTAGAGGAATCTGTCCTCACGGGAAAATCATTTAGAAAGAAAACAAACGGTGAATAAATATCCTGTTATGTTTTAATACAACATCAAATGCAATGGAAATTATTTTATTAAAATGAATTATTTATAAAATATTTTTAGATATGAACACTTGACTCAGCATTTCGATAATAGAGCCGCACCATTACAAAACAAACAAAGTGCGTTTGCGACAGCATGGATCCAGACTATGTTGGTTTTGTCATGGCGCGGCTCAAATATTCAATCATTTTTCTTTGCTGCTTTAAGGAAAGTATCACTTATTTGTTTAAATAGCATTTCAAGCTTAAGTTATCTAGTTTCCAAACTGCAATAAGCTTTCATAAAGAACATATTATGTTTTCCATATCTAATACTTCATATACAGTTTAGTTTAATTTAATGTCATTCTCTATGCATGTTTTAACTTTCAATTGACTTAACAAAGATTTCAAAGCAATGTCTTATAAATCGCTCCGCTCACTCTTTGTTATTTGATTATAACATCAGATAAAATTTTATCAGATATTTTTATCAGACAAAATACATGTTCTATAACGGACTTTGATAGAAACTGTGCTATTTGTTATCCATAGCATTATTATTATTCTAATCACGTTATACTCTTTTAAGTCAGTTCACATAAGCAGATGATCATGTAGTCTATTTTCTGATGTCCCTAAATGAAAGTCAATGAAAAAACAAATGCTGATAATTTACAGTGTCAATTATGAATTGAGATTTTTGTAACTAATTTTTCGACGCTGACCAATTATTCATTGACTCAATTAACTTTTATTTGTATTCTCTGAAATGTGACCCATTTAAATCAAAATAGTTTAGTTAATGGCATAATTAAATTGATTGTCACTAGAAGAGGTTATTAAAATTGCATTTACATAAAAAAAACTTTCATTAGCATTTTAGACATAGAGGAAAAATAATCTTTTAAACAGTGGAAGGCGGAAGTTCTGTGTAATTATATTCCAAAGGAAATAACCAAAGAAAAATTGATGATAAGTGAATATTATAAGTGAATTTCGTGAAACTCAACGTTTTCCTTCTTTAACATAAAATTAACTCTTGTTGCTGCAACACTTAAATCAACGAATATATTATTACAGTTCATACAATAGTTTCTTCAGCAAAGTGATAAGCATAACACATGGCGTTGTTTGTTTTCTTGGATTGTTAGTTATTTTTAAGTCAGTCATGTTATGAAGACAATTGTTTTGTGCGAAACACAAAATAGATATCTAAAATATAGTTCATGACACAAAAATATACAAAAAAATATGAACAGTGATCGGTTGCCCACTTATTGCAAGGGAAAGAGAAGAAACTCTATGAAAAAACGTTTCCTCAGTTACCAGTGAAATAAATGGAAACAATACTTTAAAAATCATTTTGCGCAACCATTTTCAAATGTAAATGAAATAAGTTGTACAATTTTATAGATCTGATATACTCCATTTATGTAATTAATGTTGAATTTAATTTATTTTATTGCTCGCATTGCTAAGCTCGTCCGTGTTTAAATTGAGATTTAAATTGTATGATTTGCGTTCAATTTAATATCAAAAGAGTTAATTTGATAACAAATACGTGGCCATGTGTTAGTGATTAAAGTCCATTTACATGTATACATTGTTCACTATTTTAATGCATCTTAAAATCTATGACAGAATTAAGTATCAATTCAAACAATGTGTACTTAAAGAAGAAATTAAATACTAGTATATTCGTTACATGATAGGTTTATATGAATCTATGTGCTAGAACAAATTGACAACTTAAACGTTCAAAAAATGTTTTAATACATTCGTAACATGATAGGTTAATATGAATATACGTGCAAGAAGTAATTGACAACTTTAACGTCCATATTAAATTGCATTTTGCGATACTCTTGTTAGCTGAAAAGAAACCATACATATTCCTGCTCAAGCATAATAACAGCATCGGATATAGCTTAATGTTCAAACAATAAATAAAAGCAATGATATTGTTCACTTTTAATATATTTGAAAATAATTCGAATCAGATAGAGAAAAATTCATTTACCTAACTTACATGTACCAATATGTCAAAATCCTATTTTTCCACAATAAAACAAATCTCTGATACATTGATCATGTATAAATACAAATTTTAATTTTACTTTCAATTTTAAATTTTCCACACTGAAAGTAATCATTATTGATGATAGTATAAAATATAAAAGAAATACATAACCGACAGTATCCAAATAGCAAGAAAAAATTCCCTTTTTACCAGATTTTACTGTTCCTGAAAGATCGTTCAGCACGACGTTTTTGATGTGGTTGTGGTACTGTTTAGTTTAAACTACTTGGCATTTTCAAGTTGGGTGGTCCCAATATTCCTACATCCTGAGGATATGTTGCCTGCTTTTTAACTTTGTCTCTGACTTCTTATCTGTGAAATGCGGGTTTTATAGCCTCTGATCCCCTTTCAAAATTCAATTTTGTTTAGTTTCGCCCATTGTTTTCACGTTTTTGGCACAAGCATTTTTTAATTGGGGACCATACGCCGCTTTTCATGGAATAACACTAATTTGTCACATTGAATGTTCCATGATAACTGCCGGATGAACACATCTGTGAATGTTTCTAAATACAAAATTTCACCACTTCATGCTTAAATTTTGAATTCTGCTTGAACCGGTGTTAGGGGTCGTGGACATTCACTTGCATTTTTCAGCACCGTCCATGAACAGGCTCAATAAAAACGAGCCTGCAACATTTTCAAGTTAGACGTTTTCTTGTCAGCGTTCTTTATGGATTCTTTTCTTCTATATTTTACCGTTCCCACCTCATACAGTTCATGCCAACTTTTATCAACGTCTACTCATATTTGGCTTTATTTTTCCTTTATAACATCCTAATATGTGCCTAGTTCAAGAACAATTCTAGAAAATTCGATTACATAATCTGATATTACTACGTAAGGGCAACTTTCCGTGACGTACAAACTGCAGCAATTGAATATGCATTGACATGTCGAAGATAACCAGAATAGGCATGTTCAAGTAAACCAATGGACGATAAAGGGCTAATGTCTTGTCAGACTTCCTTATATTAAACGTGTTAGAAATAATATTGTCCTTATTCTAATGAATCTACCTATGAAATATATATAGATTGTGGAATTTACCATCTTGTCATTTCAATAATTCTTCTGAAAACAAGTTGTTTTTTCCCACAATGATGATTAAGTAAGGTATAATGATTGTTATGCCTCCTACATTTACAAAGTAATTTGGCTTTCCTCCTACTTTGAGGCAATATGTTGATTTAAGCATAAACGACAAATAATGATGTGTTGTTTAAAAATAAATAATGTATCAAAAAATAACAAAAGAAGCCAATTACAACAAAATGTAGAATGTAGGATGTTCTTAATGTAATTAGTCTTTAAAAAAAAGTGCACTTGATAAATAATAGAATAATATCTTATATATACCAACCTTAGTAAGTCATTCTAGTAAATCTTAGTTTTTATTTTCTTGCGATGTAAAATAAAATTTTTACAATATATAGAAATATTGTCATAACTTTGAATGATAACGGAAAAGGAAGTAACATTGAAGAGATATTTTTATCTTGAAATTTTATTTTCAGAGGACTTTGTATTACATACATAGTACTTAAAGAAAGTCTTGTTGCTCTTTGTATATCTCCCATCGTAATAATTACAGTAAATGTTTATACAAGAAATCGTTAAGAACAGAAATGATAAACTGCATGTTTTCAGAGGAGGAGAAAAAAGTCATGCTCATTTTTTTGGCATCAGCAAAAGCTAATTGAAGGATACAAAATAGATTATCATAAAGAAAATAGCCCTCTTAGGAATTGTTTAAGAGGAAACAAAAAAGAAACACATAATACACATTGTCTGTTATTGTTTAAGACAACTTACGTAATAATGTGCATGTTAAGCTGTTCATAAAACATTTGGTCGGAGGAAATATTTTTTTCTTTCAGTTAACTCCAACATTTTAATATATATCCGCCGAAGGAAGTTTAACTTAAGTTTTGAAAATAACGAAATTTCATTATAAAATATAACAACACTAAATAAATACATCAAAGGGCAAGGAATCTTCGCAATGATTCATTAATACAATGTCAATGAAAACTAATATGAAAATATGAATTCAGAATTGCTGAACTTACTCTTTACTTTTAATTTTGTAACACATGATCATTTAACATTTTGAAATTTTATATCATGCATATGGTGTAATAAAAAAGGCAAACATATCAATGATGCTGTCAAATATCGCACACATCGTGCAACATATACATTAAATAACGGAATGTCAATAATGAGATGAAGTTTTACGTCAATAAGAGGGTTTACATACATGACTTTCGTTACTAAGGTTTGAATGTTGAATTCTGCTTAAACCAGTGCTAAGGGCGTGGAAGATAACTTGCACTTTGCATTTCCGTCCATGAACAGGCTCATTCAATATGATAAACAAGATCAACAAGGAAAGGCGGCGTTCAATGAACGCAACCCCCATATGATCCAGCAACAAGAACCAGTGGCAAGGAGCCCAGGCGGACCCCTAACAAAATCAGGACAGGGTCAAAGACAAACCGAGCCTGCAAGATTTTCAATTTTGGTTTGATTGAAATTGTTCATGGACGGGAGTGTTATTTGCAAGCTGCAGTCCACTCCCTCTCAGCACTCTCTTAAGCACTCTCTTAAGCAGAATTAACATTTGAACATTACAATGTTGATTTTTTTTTTATTTTAGAAACATCCGCAAATGTGTTCATACGCGGTTAGCGTCGTGGGTCCTTCAATGTGACACGTTAGTGCCATTCCATGAAAAGCGGCGTATGGTCACCAAGGAAAATACAGCATTGGCCATAAACATGTAGACAAAATAAGAAACAAGAAACTAAATAAAATGGAATTTAGAAAGGCAATGAGAGGTTATGAAGCCTGCATATTACAGATAAAAGACAAATTTAAAAACATATCCTAATATTTATTGTCAAGTAACAGGTGCGGTTGGCATACAATTGTTTAATAACGATCATCTTCATCTTCTTTCTATTGTAAAAAAAACTTCTTACAAACAATAATACAGACACTAATGAATTATGATAGCTTATGTGCCGGAATGTCTAGACGGTGAAAATAGGCACTATTGTCGATGAACAGGGTCGGGTATTAAACGTAAAAAATCAGCGTAATGCATTGATAATCGTTTTTGTTGAAAATAGTCTGGAAAAAAAGAAATCGCTAAATTAAACTGAAATAATACATCAAAAAGATGAAATTGCAAACTCTGTTCAATAGAATGTTATCTACCACTTAAAGAATTTAGTGCTTTTGACAATTGTGAAAGGCATGATATTTACAAAGGTATAAAAAGTGACTTATGTTGAGGAGGTGAAACATTTTATAATGTCATAGTAATTAACCGTTTATAATGCAATTTCATGAAAATGTCAAATTTTCTAAAAAACGATTTTAAATTCACTTCAGAGAAATAAAATGAAATTTTACGTACTTCCTTATTTCAAAACGTTTATCATTGAATGCGTTTTCTGTCGTTTGTTTATATTGCCTGCTGCGTTGGCGTATAATTTGGTATATATCTTCACTATTAATCATGGACACACTATTTTCGATGTGATCTGCATATTTCACGCAATTACTCTTCATTTGCTATTGAGGATATTCCCTGTTGTAGAATTAAAAATCATCAACATACAAGAAGTTGTAAGAGAACAACAATGAGCAACACTTGTTTTGTCTGCATGTCTATTTCCTAGAAGAAAAGATATACTCATTCTTTGCATCAGAAAAAAAATCATTGAAGGAACTGTCGCTTAGGAATAGTTTAATCAAATACAAAAAAGGCACATAATCTACACATACCTTCCTGCAGGACAGCCTATACAATAAAAGCTGCTTGTTGAACATTTTATATGTCGGAGATCAACAAAAGAAACATTTCTGTTCCAAACCAAAAAGTGTTATTCATATTTAGTAAGAGTTTTTCTAATATTAAGAAAGTAGAAATTTATTGATAAAATTCTATTTGAAATCAGACATGTGTTGCATTCAGATTTTCTATTACTCCAACTTAAGAAGGTTAAATTTAATGCAGTATATCTACTTGTGATTTACCGAATAACAACTTATTTTCAATCTGTATCTTTGTATGAAATATCAGATAAGTTTAAAAGGGTAGTAGTACCTTATATAAATCAAAACTGATTGTTTCTGAAGTTATATATGGTGACAGTTCTGGCAAAAAATTGAAAATAAAAAAACAGCTTATAATGGTCCAAATATTAACGATGGCACATAACATATCCATATATATGTATAGAGCCGGTGCCGGGGGGGGGCATGAACGGTAGCTTGCACAAATCACTGCCGTGCATAAACAACTTATGTAGTAAATAATGACAAAAATGTGATAGTAGGTAACAAATGAGTTAATCATTGGTTCAAGTAGGGTAGTGTTCTTTTTTTT